>NW_028324226.1:4242424-4545454 GCF_054372755.1 Phalangium opilio
ACAGCAAGGGATTACAATTTCAAAGGTGCAAACGGATTAAGAGACGAGCTTTTTGTCATTGCTAAAAATGGGATGAAAAATAATGAAAAGAAAGTTCCTAAAAACTCCTCAACCACAAAACGTGTTCCTAAAAAAAGCTGTAAGCAAGTCGTTTCTAAAAATAATCCAAAGAAACTTCCTGAAAACTCCTCAACCACATATGTACCTGAAAAACATGTTCCTAAACAAAGCTGTAAGAAAGCAGTTTCTAAAAATTCCTCAACTAGAAATTCTCCAGAGAAAAACCCAACGGGTACCAATAGCTTAGCCACCCACCAAACTAGTCCAGTACAAAAGTCTGGAAGTACTCTAGGAAAAAGGAAGAAAAGAGCTCCAGCTCACTTATCTAGTTATGTACAATTTTAAAGTAATGATGTCTAAAATCTGTATTCATTTAAACAAGTGATCATTTAAAAGTGATATTTCAAAGAATGTGATATTTCAAAGAATGTGATATTCCAAAAAATGTGATATTCCAAAAAATGTGATATTCCAAAAAATGTGATATTCCAAAAAATGTGATATTCCAAAAAATGTGATATTCCAAAAAAATGTGATATTCCAAAAAAATGTGATATTCCAAAAAAATGTGATATTCCAAAAAAATGTGATATTCCAAAAAAATGTGATATTCCAAAAAAATGTGATATTCCAAAAAAATGTGATATTCCAAAAAAATGTGATATTCCAAAAAAATGTGATATTCCAAAAAAATGTGATATTCCAAAAAAATGTGATATTCCAAAAAAATGTGATATTCCAAAAAAATGTGATATTCCAAAAAATGTGATGATTCATTTTAATGATACAGTGAAATAAATCCACCTCATTTATTTGTTTGTTTTAAATTTTTGGTCAAAAGCCTCTCGTACATATAAAGGAACATCGCGATAACCCTTTCCACTGTGATGTCCTTTGACATCTCGAGTTGTTAAAACATTTTTTCGGGATGTATTAAAGTTAACGCTTGTTAATTTACCTCCTGCGCTATGTTTATATTGAGAAAATAACGTCTCTACCGCACTTCCATTGATTCTTAGTGGGCACAAATAATAGTTTCCATCCGTATATGTTTTGAAAAACTCTTCAGCCAAGCTTTTCATCCCAAAAACCATTATTCTTAAGAGAGCCCAAGTCTAAAAACATAATAATATTGTAAAATGTTTATGTCAAAATGAAGCCCAAAACTAAGAAAAGTAATTGAAAAAATAAATCTTCCTTCCCTAAAACAACTAACCAAACTATCACACACCTGCCAAGAAAGAAATTTCTTTTGACGAGGGTTACTCGGATTATACTCTGGATCATCATCTACCAAAACAAAAAACCGAACATTACGATAATTAAGTTCAATCGCACCCCCCAATCTTACTGAGAATCTGTTTGAGCCATTCAGTAAAGTAATTCAATCCTTTGTCTAGATTTTCGAGAGTAGGGCTAGTAATATTTTTAACTTTCATTCTGGATAGCATTCCATCTTCAAATAAATATTGGCAAGCTTTCAAATATGCGTAGGTGCACATAACTTGGGGAGCGTCATCAGGTTTCCCTTCCTTCGGATTGGCATATTCATATAGCTCTGATAGAACATCATTTTGCTGGAATAAAGCAAGTTTATCAGAATATATAATAAGGAAATGGAGATGATAACCAAGAGCTACATGCTAGACTTAGAAATCCTCACCTGTAAAATCCGGGCTGGTTTGACATTAAGTTTTGTCCAAGCATCTCGGTCGATATAGCTTTGAAGCAATTTTGGAACAAATCTTGGGATGCTTTTGGCACTACGCTGATCGTCTCGTTTTTTTAAATCAATAATTTGTTGCCAACCAAACTCTGTGCCATCAATGATAAATTCTTTTGCACGATCAGAATGAGAAGCAAACAATGCGTTGACCAAATTTTTAAGCTGAAAATATAAAATAAATACCCATGATTAGTTCAATTGTTTTAGCGTTTAGTGATGGATAAAGAATGCGCGCGAGGAAATTTGTTTTCACTCTACAGGATAGGCAACTCCCTATCTCGAACGACAGCTTATTCTGCACATACTCTGTTACAACATCGGCTGTCAGCACGCCCAAACCTAGGTCTCTATGTAACGTAGCTTTGTACGTGCTGACAAGAGACAAAAAACTTCAGGATCTTCAGGATTTAAAATATCCGCGAGTTGTTTAGCTCGAGTGCACGGACCTCTAGGCCTTAGTTTCAAATGCGTGTAGTAGGATGTAGGCAATTTCACACGTATTTGAAACTAAGGCCTAGAGGTCCGTGCACTCGAGCGAAAAACACTCGTGGAAATTTTAAATCCTGAAGTTTTTCGTCTCTTGACAGCACGAACAAAGCTACGTTACATGGACTACTAGCTTTGCGTGTGCTGACAACCGATGTTGTAAGAGAGTATATACAGAATAAGCTGTCGTTCGAGATAGGGAGTTGCCGATCCTGTAGAGTGAAAACAAATTTCCTCACGCGCATTCCTTATCCATGGTTTAGTTATAACAATATTACTTGGTGAGATGGGCAAATGATGAAATGAATGCTTCGTCCAAGTTTGAAGGGGTTCGGGAAACTAGCGTTGACGTTTATGTTGAATTCTTCAGTGTTTTTGTAGCTAAAAGTTCCTTGCAACCCAACACATTGTTTTATGACTGCGAGATTGGCTGACGCTCCATCACATACGACTCCAGAAACATTGAAGCCGTGAATTTGGAACGCTTTCAGCGCTTGAAAAAGACAACCAAAGGTTGTGTGGGCATCAGCAGTTGAAGATAAAGAAAAATAGGGTCCAATAATATCATAATTTGACGTAAGGTCTCGCCAAAGGAATTGCATCATGTAATTAGCTTTTGAAATCTCCTTCTCATCCGTTAGCTCTTGGTATAAATCATCCAGAAACGCGTATTCATCCGGTGGCATTGACAAACCAATTAGGCGGTTATTTTTACTATTCCAGATGAGTTTCCCGCAAACCTTTACTTCGTCAAAAACTAAGACACCGTCACATTTAGGTTCAGCATGTCCAAGCAAAATTTGTTCCTTCACAAATATGTCGTAAGTTTCTTTTTGTTCGCGCAAATAGGCATGGTTTATTCCAGGCTCATCGAGATTTTTTGAGGTTTTTCGTTGAATAGACCTCCACGATGGTAAATTCAAGATTTTAAAGCTGAGAAGAGCTTCATACGCTGCTCTACTCCTGCACGCCACTGCTAATGCTTTAAAGACGATATATCTTTCTTAATCATGAAGAGTTGAGATTTTATCAATGAAAAAAAAACTCACCTATGCGATAAGTGATCAGGCTCCATTGATTTCCCTTGGATCCAAAAGCTAAAAGTTTGAAATAAAACAGTCGTTAAGATGGAAGATTTTAGCCTATTACAATATTTATATTTATTACCATTTCTGGATTGATCGTTCAGGAAATCTTCCCTTTCCTTTTTTAAGTATGTTTCACAATCTTCGTTCCATGAATCTCTAAGACGTTGGTAGCATTCTTTGACAGATTCATCAGCCCCTTCTTCATGACTCAAGACATCATTCAACTCTGGTGTAAAGTCTTTGGTTATCTTCGACACAACTTCAGTCATTTCTTTATGCTGTTCATGATGAAGCGGCTTTTTTAAATCCTTTAAGTTAGTTGCAAGTTTCGCCGCCTTAATTTTCATATTTTGGTGTCTGAAGCTTGATAACTTTCTCTTTTTCATTAGAGTTGGAGGTGAAAGGAACTTTGTTGGGCAAGTGTGAGATGGTTGCATTCGTTTCAGTCGAGCTGGAGATTTTATAGCTTCTTGCCGTCGCTTTCCACACACCCTAAGATATCTTCGAAGATATTTACAATTCGCACACAAGTTTCGGACTTCTTCAATCGGCTGGTTTTCTGGTTTAACAAACCACCCTTCACAAGCGCTAGATGCAAGATGAGGGTAGGGGTATTCAATTGTCCTTAATTGTTTTGGTGTAGTCACTAAACTCTTTATTATTTCTCTTGAATCGTTTCCAAGACCAACACAAAAGACATGATTTGAGTTTGCCAATTTTGATAAAGTCTCTTTGACAATGTTAGTCAAAAACACACCATTCTTTAAGATTGGAAATTCTTCCTTTATACCGTGAGACGCGAGAAACAGTTTCATAACACCTTGGTTAGAGATGATATATTTGAAGGGTTCACTGCAATACATTTCTTCGTATGACCCATTTCTCGTGATCTCATAAATAATCTATATGTTTATTTAAATACTTAGAATTAAATTGAAAATAGGCGGATACTATAAACCAACATACCCCTTTATTAGCTGTTTCCTTTTCTGTAATTCTTAGGTTACTAAACTCATAAACTAACGCTCGTAATGGAACAGCGATGTTATTTTTGAAGCGCTCTAGGTTTTCCGTTTCCTTAACACATTATTTCAGAATCATTTACTCGTCATCATATATGACAAAACAAAAAGGGTTATAATCACATACCTGAGCTCTATGAGATTCACTAAAATTATTAGTATTAAAAGAAGTTCCCGCTGAAACAATACTGTTTACAGTATTTTCAACGCTACTTTCACGGTTGACATTACTAAGCCTTGGCCCGCTTACTATTATTGGAGTAGATTGCGCAGGATTTACACCTTGATCTTTCGCGACGGAATCAATAGAATTTGAAACTCTACCGGGTCTAAACGTTTTCAGTATACTGATCATTTTAATATTCAAATTAATTTATTTATAACCAATTTAACGATCCAGCTCTCTCACACCGACGGCGATAGCCGATTCTCAGCCGCCATTGCAATAATCGTCGTAGGAAGGCGATCTAAATTGGTGTTTTCTATTGGTGTACTATTTTTATAAGAACCATCGTCATTGGTCGCAATACTGTTTGACTTCTAAATATGAACATGTAGAATACTATGGAAGCAGCTTAAAAAGTTTTCTCATTCCCCTAACATCAGTGTATTAACAAATTAAGTTCGAACAGACTGATCTAAAAATTCCATAGACCACTAGAGAAAGTCACTGAGAGCTCTTAGTCCTTACACAAGGTTTGTTTTAAATGGTCTGTGTTGAAACAGACTTTCATTGAGTATTTTTGCATTAGAAGAATGGGAACTGACACACTTATCTCTTTATCCACTTATGTATATATGCAGTGCCACGTTTGTTAGAAATCGAAGAAAATTCGGTTTCAATTCGAAATTACGGTAATTATAGTATTCATAAGCGGATTCTTTCCCTTACCACAACCACCAAGAAAGTCATCTTTGTCTACAGACCACATCATAACGCCTCCATATACCTGGGAGAGAGCGTAAGATGTCTAACCCCCCCCCCAAAACTTTCAAACTATATGAATAATAATTAGTACTTCCTTGCACAAAGCATTGGTTCCGTGCTCTTACTGCTCCTCTTAATATAAGCCTCCATGGTTGCATACAGGGTGTTTGTGAAAGGTCCATCAATAATGAAAGGGCGTATTTATTGGGCCATTTTGAGTCGAAAATGTTCTATGACATTTTTCCGTTCGGGCCACTGTTTTCAAGTTATGATTGGAGTAATTTACGGATGACCCCTTAAATTTAATTAAGAAATTGAAAGACAGCGCTAATTTAATGAAGGGGTCATCCCTAAAATATTCAAATCATAACTCGAAAACCGTGGCTCGGACGGCAAAATGTCATAGAACATTTTCGACTCAAAATGGCCCAATAAATACGCCCTTTCATTATTGATGGACTTTTCACAAACACCCTGTATACATTATGGCCAGATCTGCGTCTTGTTGTTGTTAAGTAGCGTGGATAGTTTTGATTAAAATGCATAAATTAATGTTTATCTACCTATACTTCAAGTAGGGAAAACCTCGAATCAATTTATTTCTCATAAACAGAGGCATACTTTTCTAAATCTTCTGATACTTTAAATTTTTTTCAACTAAACTTTGTTGATAAATAAATATTTGGGTGCGTTTTGCTCATTTTCTTTGAATTATGAAACTGCACCTAATGTGCTTTCAAGGCACCTTTTCGATGAGATCTGGTTATTTGAAGACGTGTCACGTTAGTCGATATTTCACAAATTATACTACGTAAAATCTTCCAGGTTTGGAGCAAGAAAAATCACACGTGCCTTTCAATTAGGTTTAATGGGTGCAAAATATTATCAAATTTAAACTTAGTGAAATTAAAATGCAGAACACCTAGAATCTGGACTCTAAATTGTTACACGTCTTTCGGTTTGTTTCTTAAACTACTAAATGTAACCTAGCCCTACAGGTTTCACGGACCCTACTCCTCTAATTAACTCCTAAAACACGAACGTCGGACGGACCTTCAAAGAAGAAGGCAAGTCATTAGACGTCCGACGTTCGTTCGAGTTTGCACTTCAAGAATTTCATCCTCAACACGAAGGTGTGAAATTTACCTTTAAAATATTCAAAACTCTAAAAAAATCTAACGAAGGAAACCTTGGACTAAAAAATTTTGTAAAACACTAAACATTTAATTTTTTATTTCGATTTTGGAAAACGTTTGAAACGCGTGAGTTTAAAATAAAATATAAAGTATACTTTGGTACTCTTTTTTTTAACGAAAAAGACTTTGGAAAAAAACGTGACGAAGCCTGAAGATGATCCCGCGTGAGGAAAACCCGGGGTTTTAGAGATAAGGTCAAAGTTCATTCCCCCTACCGAATGGTTAAAGGTTTAAAGCGGATGTTCATCCCTTGCTTTAAAACTCAACCTTGAACATTTTTTTACATATTTCTTTTTATTCTATATAAACTTTTATTTGAATGGCTGTTATAGCAGATACGCTGCTTTAGCTATGGCTAGATTGAAGGGTTATTTCGAGTTGAAACACAATAGCCTGTATGATTTACCCCCTTCGCAAAACTTAATTCTTTTTTGAGGAAAAATAACTACAAATGCTTGCAATTTTCGTTGATTTCCAAGATGGTAATGTGGGGGGTTTTTATGAATAGATACGCCCAACCAAATATTACTTTTTTTTTCACGAGAAATATTAATGGGCCCAAATCGCTCAAAGACTAGGTAAGAAGAAGGGCCTTGGAAACAGAAGTATAAGATCATCATCTATTAAAAAGGAAGTTTTATTTTGATTTCACTCTTTTTTTTGCGTCTTTCAAAATTTTAGTTATTCAATCGTTTTTTCCCTATAAAATTAATACCTAAAGAGAATGTGAAATGCTTTTTGTCATAGAAGCGACAATGGTAATTTATTGCGTCCTGTCTAAACCATGTTAGCTCGAACAGGTGGCCATATTGGATACTACTGACACTCTGACAGGAGTCATCTTCACCGGAGACGGAAATACATTCACATTCTATTGTAGTATAAGTTCATAAGATATTTTCCATAAGTTTGTCACTGGTTACTTAGAAATTGTTATCAAGTAACGTAGGTCATAGATTCTGGTAAAGTGACGCCTCGTGATGCGCTGTCAAAGGCGGCTTAGTACAGACTAAAGAGGAAGATAGACTGCAAAACCGAGTGTAGTCAATTCTCGCGTCGTTCTCGAACTAACTCTCAGGAAGTCTCTATCATTACGAAGTATAGGTAGTGTCATACTTATGGAACATATCTTAGAAACTTATGACTGTAGTAAGTTCTCGACGTTTGGGTTACAGTTTTCTCGATTTTTATGACGATAGCGGTCACCATGAAAACATATAAGCGACACAGGGACTTCTTGATGAGATTTGGGAGGAGCTTGTATCGCGTTACTGAAGTCACAATGACCCAATCGTACTGAAGCACCCGCCCACATTGCTAAGTTCCAGCCTTACCCAGCGGACTCGAGCGGAGAAGGGAAGAGAGGAATTCCTTGTGTCGCTTACATTTTTTCCTGCAGTAACTGAGACGAGGAATGCATACAGTTAAAAGGAATCATGGTGTAGCCGTTTTCTCAACGTATCTAGGCTGATTTTGTGCGAAGGGCTACGCCAATCATTATTTCAATAATCTTTCTCGCGCCCTCGAACTCGCGTTGCTACCAACTTATGAAATCACAGTTAGAAAGACGTCTCAAGTCCGTCCCACAAAATCCACATAGAAATTAACGTTGAAGATATGTGCGCACAATGATTCCTATTAGCTGTATGTATTCTTACTGAGAAGAAGGTGATTTTAATATTCTGGTCTTCTCGAGAATGTTTCATGTTCCCTTTACTATAGTATCGAAAATGAAGGATTTGAAAATAAATTTATTAGAAAGGATTGTAATTTAGTGCTTAACATATAATTGGCAGACTGACGTCATAGTTATACTAGCACGTGGAAAACAATTTAATAACTAAAATATATTATTAAGCTTTAACTTAATAGTTAGGCGTTCCGGTATGGTACCGAAGAGTTAATTCGTTAATGACTTTCTCTAGAGCTTAAAACAAATATTCTTTCCGAAGGTGACGAAATAATAATCAGAGATGACGTTTCATATACCGGTTTTCTACGAAAAGAACTCATTGTCAGACACCCCAGTCTTAATTAACAATTAAAACTACAAAAAATGAAAAGAAAAAAAAAATATTTAAAGCGGTTACTTCTTATAAATACAAAGTAAACAATAGTGAACCGTTAACCATTATATTCCAAAAAGGTAGGCGAGCAAGTGATATCTCTATATTGTCATAAAGTGTGCTCACCTTGAACCGGTTGAAATTAATTAGAGTCCTAATTTTGTTTATCATTCTGTTTTCTCATTATATAGACTATTTCGAAATATTCATACAGAGAAAACAACGCACAGGGGCGAGGCCTCCATTGCGGTATTCACCCTCTCGCCAAGAAGCACCGCTAGAGGCAGTGCGAGTTGGCCAACTTCTCTAGTGTAGTGAATTGGGACTCCGTCTGGCGTTGTTTCTTGGTTTGAGTGAGAATACCCCAATGGCAGCCTCGCCCCTGTGAGTTGGTTTCTCTGTATGAAATTTCCATAATGGTCTATTCTATTTGTAAGGCTGTAGAAATTGTTTGGTTTTGATATACATTATGCAATGCCTACATTGAAATATTATAAGAACTTGTTCATATTATGATTAAATTGAAAATGAAAAATTGAAAAGCACATGTGACTTTTCTCCCGCCAAAAATGAAAGAACTTACGTCATAGACATTTTTTTTTCTGTAAATTTTTCATGGAGAAATGAAATATACTTAATCCCGAGGGAGAAACAACTGCTGAAATCAGTCCTACAAAATTTTGCAAGTCAATAATGACGTTGAAGTCGCTAACACACTTCAAAAGAAGATCTCATAAGAAATCATATATCATCTTTGCAAATGCTGATTTCTCCCTCACACCTTCCAAAACCATACCAACTTACAAAGAAGTCACTGATTATATAGAATTCGAATCATCTTATTTGTATCTTATATTAATCAATATTAAAAACTTGGAAAATGTTTTCACACGACTCCAACTTGAGCGAATCATAATCCTCGACCGTTGCTCGCTCGCCTAATTTGAGTTCATAGTTAATTATCTTAAACGAATCAGTTGAAAGAAAAGAATTTTAGTCACGAGATGAAAAGACTGCGAAAGATACACTTTTTTGAAAAAAAAAAAAAAGAAAAGCAAGTGGTTCAATCGTGAATGATTACAAGACACGTTCAACTATGAACCCTATTGTCCAATTAGCTGGGAATTGTATTTCAACCCTGGTTACTCGTGTGTCTTTTCAACGGAATTTATTTATTTCGTTCGACATTCTTTTTAACAATATTTCTCGAGAATTAGAAAAATAAAAAGGCACGAATCTGACCTACATTCGAGACTTTTTTCATTCCGAGAAGGGCGAAAGTTATAGGGGTGCTACTAAAGGTGCCTGCAGATAATGACGCGATCGTCCTTCAAGAGGCGACCATCGCACCGAAACATCGTCACGCGAAACGTTTCATTCATTTTCCCTCTTTCAGATAAGATTCTATGTTAACGGCTTAGCCAATTAATTAAGAAGAACCATACAGGTTAGTATGGGGCGCCAAACCGGACAAAAATCGTCCAAATTACTGGTATATATTAGTCGAAATCTGATATATATTAGTTGAAATCTGATATATATTAGTCGAAATCGATATATATTAGTCGAAATCTGATATATATTAGTCGAAATCTGATATATATTAGTCGAAATCTGATATATATTAGTCGAAATCTGATATATATTAGTCGAAATCTGATATATATTAGTCGAAATCTGATATATATTAGTCGAAATCTGATATATATTAGTCGAAATCTGATATATATTAGTCGAAATCGATATATATTCGTCGAAATCTGATATATATTAGTCGAAATCTGATATATATTAGTCGAAATCTGATATATATTAGTCGAAATCTGATATATATTAGTCGAGATATATAAAGTTTGATATATATTAGTCGAAACCTGATATACATAGTCTGGAGAATTAGCAGAAAATCATGCACTTTGTGAAGAAAGCATGAAACATTGCACAGTGATAAATAAAGGCATTTCTAATTAATTCAAGATTAGAGTCCACCTCTAGCTCACCTGTGACATTTGTGACAAGCTTTCAAAAGTCCCCTAACGACACATATATTTGAATTCTGAAATTTATGAAGCTCCCTAAACTTCGTTGCAAAGCGAAATACGTCCAGCCGGGACTCGCTAAGGGCATTTCCATGGGGGCCGTCTGTAAAGCGAAAACATACGCAATTTATGCAGTCTTAAAGGATATAATATTTTTTAAAGCAATGGAATTATTTAAATATAGAGAACGCACACAATTTTAGTTTTAACACTTTTAAGAAGCTCTATTTGAATATAGTATTTCTTTTTAATTTATCGTGTTCTTAAAATTATTTTTCACACCCGCCACATTTTCGAAGTGCGGTGCAAGGTAAATTTGCTTTGACACATTTGCATTTGCCATGTAAACCTTTAAGGCACCCACTTTTAACCATTTCGCGACAAGTTTCTGCCGCTGGCGGCATTGTCAGCCATATTGGTTGCCATTCTATGGTACTATCAGGTTGTACAAGTTTGGTCATTCCGAAGTTAGACGCGTCCGATAAATACGGCTGTTTTACCAATGTCCGCCCCCAAAAGTCACTCGAAGCATGTGTTGTAACTACGCGGTGCCAGTCATCCTCTCTCTCTCATTCCCCATCACATTTTAACGCAAAAGGAGAGAAAACCGCATGGTCAACTTGCAAAGCATTCTATGAACTAACTCATGCTTTACAAACCAAATTCAGAAGTCCTTCTAAAATAGTCGTTAAAGAATTTCTACCAACTATAAAGAGATTTGTAATTATGTATGAACATTGGTAAAGCAGCCGGACTAAACTGGCACAACTTCATAGTACGGTAGAATGGCAACCAAAATGGTTGACAATGCCACCAGCGGCAGAAGCTTGTCGGGAAATAGTTAAATGTGGGTGCCTAAAAGGTTGACATGGTAAATGCAAATGTGTAAAAGCAAATTTACCTTGCACCGCACTTTGAAAATTTGGAGGGTGTGTAAAATAATTTTAAGAACACAATAAATTAAAAAGAAAAATATTCAAATAGCGCTTCTTAAATTGCATTTAACGTTGTCTATTTTAAGTGTTAAAACCAAAATTGTGTACGTTCTCTATATTTTAATCAGTTCCATTGTTTTAAAAACATATAATATCCTTTAAGACTGCATAAATTGCGTATGTTATCGCTAGCGAGTCCCGACTGGACCGTCCGCCTTTCGCTCTGCAACGAAGTTTAGGGAACTTCATAAATTTCAGAATTCAAATATACAGTATATGTCGTAAGGGGACTTTTAAAAGCTTGTCACAAATGTCACAGATGAGTTAGAGGTGGGCTCTAATCTTGAATTAATTAGAAATACCCTTATTTATCACTGTGCAATGTTTCATGCTTTCTTCACAAAGTGCATTAGTTTTTGCTAATCCTCCAAACAATAATATATATCAGATTTCGACTAATATTTTACAGATTTCGACTAATATGTATCAGATTTCGACTAATATATATCAGATTTCGACTAATATATATCAGATTTTGACTATTATATATCAGATTTCGACTAATATATATCAGATTTCGACTAATATATATCAGATTTCGACTAATGTATATCAGATTTCGACTAATATATATCAGATTTCGACTAATGTATATCAGATTTCGACTAATATATATCAGATTTCGACTAATATATATCAGATTTCGACTAATATATATCAGATTTCGACTAATATATATCAGATTTCGACTAATATATATCGATTTCGACTAATATATATCAGATTTCGACTAATATATATCAGATTTCGACTAATATATATCAGATTTCGACTAATATATATCAGATTTCGACTAATATATATCAGATTTCGACTAATATATATCAGATTTCGACTAATATATATCAGATTTCGACTAATATATATCAGGTTTCGACTAATATATATCAGGTTTCGACTAATATATATCAGGTTTCGACTAATATATATCAGGTTTCGACTAATATATATCAGGTTTCGACTAATATATATCAGGTTTCGACTAATATATATCAGATTTCGACTAATATATATCAGATTTCGACTAATATATATCAGATTTCGACCAATATATATATATATCACTTTTCGTCTAATATACATCACTTTTCGACTAAAATATATCACTTTTCGACTAATATATATCAGAGTTCGACTGATATATATCACTAATATGTACGAATTTTGTCCAGTTTGGCGCCCCATAGGTTAGTTCGTGTTCGGAAAACAATATGACAGTGTTTACTGTAACACAGGAGTTCAAAAGAAACCGCGGGAAATGTTGTATGTGACTTATAGAGTTTTTATAGAAAGTGTGAAGGGCAAGAGTTGTAAGTTATTTGTGGGTGAAATTCAACCGCTATCTATAACAGATTGGAAAGCTTTTAGTTCTGTACAGTTCCAAACATGTGCCACGATATGCTCTCGCAAATTACTGGCAACTCGAAGCGCAGTTAATGTTAAGAAACGGGGAAGGAAATTTCTCTAGCCCCTTTGGTGCACAGTGCACTATTGTCAAACGACAATACCAAAACTCAATAGATTACTTGTATCATAATCCCTTTATCAACAAATTTAACATGATTAGCTTACTAAAGTACCAGCCCACATCGCGAATTTAGTTTCATCCATAGAAAAGGATTCCCCGTGTCACCTCTATGTATAAATCAAGTCATAACTACAATTTCTTATAACAGCTTGAAGGAGAGAAGTATATGGAGTGAGAATCCTCATACGTATAACGTTTCCTCTGTACCCCCACCTAAATCCTCCTAGCAACCTCAGCGTTTAGGAGAGTCGTATAGTACGGAATCGTAAAGGACGCCCCTCTTTCTTAAAAATAGAAGCTAGTTCTCATACAAATACAATGGCGCTACGCGGTGACGTACATCGCCCATCGTCATTAACACTCCATCTTACCCCATTTCTCCATGATAACAACACCTGTCCCTGTCGTTTTGACGGAAACTCTATATTCCCGTTCGTGTTTCTGCGCGTATTCTTTAGACCATTCCATTAATGGCATAAGAGAAACAAACACCCTTGGGGCGGGCCGCCATCGGAGGCTATAGAGCTATCTCAGTAGGCTTAGTGTGACGTCACCCATGCTATTTGCCCATAGAACCAAAGCGGTACCAAACATGGCCGACCACTGCCAAACCTAAACCCGTGACGTTTTACCTAGACACTGACGTCACAACTGAGATAGCTCTATTTCCTTCGCGTCAAGAAGCACTTCAAATTTCAAAAGGCAGTGCAAGTTGGTAAGCCTCTCACGTGTAGCGAGCGCGGGGTCCGTCTGGCATTGCTTCTTGACGCGAGGGAGAATACCCCAATGGCGTACTCGCCCTGTGTTGGTTTCTCTGTATGTAATTTCCGATATTGTCTATTCCCATTACCCAGCTTTTACTTTACCTGTACTTATTGGGGTCTTCGATTAATTTTACATGATGTCCACTGATCATTTTGATTCAAATAGGCGAGTATGAAAGGAGAAGCATTCAAGTAAGTGTCGAGTCACATACTCATGCGGTTTTATAGTTTTTCAGTAGGCCAAAAATCACATATCATTTTCGTAATATCAGTGAGCACAAAAATAGAAGAGAGTCGGAGAGACCAAATTCTCCGTCAGCCCCTTTCAAAAACGTTACCAGTGCCAGTGGCTCTCTAGGAGCAGTGTTTGTTCAGACAAGTTAATATATACTCATCTTCCAATTTTAACTCAACCTCTTAATGTACTTAATTTGCATTAAATATACACAGTTAACTTACTAATAACACTCCCTAATTACTATCAAACCTCGGAATAACTAAAATAATAAACTGCGAAGTGGATGATTTTGGATTATTCAACATCTTACACGGACAGTAGCATTCACGAGTCCTAAGCTAAAAGCAATCAATACGCCCAGAGTTAAGAAGAGCCCAGACACGTGGTTACGAACAGCTGGGCAAAGCACGTTGTTGCCAGTGTCAGACGTCACGTGACTTACGTCAAAGAAAGGACTGCGATTCGTCCGCCAGGGAGCGCTGCCAAACCGGACATGCGCATAAAAAATGCGCGTTTAACTTGGCGCGAAAAACAAATAAGTGAAGCGTTGCAAATGACACTGTAGGACGAGCACGTGGTTAATAAATAAAATAACAAAAGGTTCTTCCTAACTAGAATTGTCACAACAAATATGATGTTATTTTTTAAAGTGTCTTAATAAAGTCAATTTATTCAATCTCTCCTACATTCATATTGAAACACGGAGAATTTATAATAATAATAATAATAATACACAATGAAGCTTTGACATATACATTTAGCAGTCATACCCTGCCACAATTTTTAATTTATTTTGGTAGGAAATGAACGAACTTCTTTTTAATTTCCACGAGGCAGTGAAAAATAAGGGATTTGTTTCTTCTTTTATATTTATAAGATGTTATTAATTATGTGACATTTCTCTCAATTGTTTAATTTTTTTTTTATTAAATTTAAATCACATTCAGACGATAGATAAAAACAAGCTATAAACTGTACATTAGATTTTTATTTTTTTTTTCCTTTTATTTTCTTAATAATTAAGACAAATCATAAAAACAAAAACAAAAACAATGCACAGCTTTTTCGTAAATATAATTTTATTTTTTTTTTTATAGAGAAATATTCCGAAAAAAGCTAACCAAATAACTACTATATTTTATTATAACTATTAAAAAAAAAAAAAAAGCTCGCAGAAAATAGCTTTTTATCTTCTTATACTTTTATAGGACTAAATGGAGGAGGTTGGTTTCTCTTCATTCGATGGAGATCATAATTATTAAAACGTAAAAACTGATTGCGATAAACTTTATAATTCTTTTTTTTTTTTTTTTCATATTCTTCTTATAATTCGACAAAAAAAAAATTAAAATTAATAAAAACCAAGGATCTTTTTTTTTGTTTTTGTTTTCCATCTCTTTTTAAATTATTACATTTAAATCCAGACAATGGCAGTATTAAATTCTTCCTAAAAAAACGAATACGATCTCCCATACTCCTTTAAATTTTTCCAAAGCCGATACTTGACAGGTGCGCACTTGATTATGGTTGCAATTTTTAACTGGTTTGAGAAGTTTGGTTCAATTTATTAGCGGAATTATTTATATTTTTTATTTTATTTTATTTAATTTGGTTAATAATTAATTAATGATAAATTTCCTTAATTTTAAGCAATGTTTTTCGTTAATTTTTGTTGCTTTTTTTTTGTTTCATTATGAGTTACAATATAAATTTGTGTTTATAAAGCAATTAGTAGCCTTTTTTCAAATTTATTATCACGCAATTATTTTAATTTCCTTTTTGGTCTAATTAAAATAATAATTAATTAACCTGAAGTATTTTTTTTGAAAATATTGATCATATTTCTTTCATTTCGAAAAAAAAAAAATCAATATTAGTGCCAAATAAAATGATAATATAGAAAACTAATTAATTAATTAATTAATTAATATTGCTAAAACTAAAAAAAAAAATACTAATTCTTTAAAAAATATATTGTAACTAATATGTTTAAAAATAAGTAAAAACATTCTTTCCTTTTTGGGTTAATTAATATTATTAATATTTGTTAGTAAACTAATATTTCTGTTCATCGGCAGCCCTTAAATGTTAACGAACAGTTTGTTTCAGGCAGCAGCCAAAAGCGATGATAAAAACGTTAATTGTTAAAAGATTTCTCAGAAATCTTTCAATTAATTCTTTGGTTGGTGTTAAAAGATAATTAATTATTTATCTATAGCTAAACAATTAAAAGCCATTATCTCTACTGAACGGGAAGGGGGGGGATTAGAAATCACTAACTAACTAACTAACGGTATGTATTTCTTTTAACCAACAAAGCGAATGAATCAACGTGAGGTAGCAAAACTAAACTAGCGATCAACGAGTCGATAACCAATATTGTCGTTTTACGTTAACGTAAATCAATGTCTTCAATCTCTAATAAAAATTGACCTAATTACGTACGTCACGTGGTTTAACGACAATATTGTATCGTTTCCAATCACCCTAAAGGAACCACTAACTTCATGCGCATTATACAAACATTACTCCCTACATTTCCGTTATCTAACAGATAAAAAACTAAACAACCAAGAATGTTATATGTATATCATGCGTATATATATATATATATTTTTTAATTTCCCCAGCTTTTCGCATCAATTTCAAAGTGCATCAAAGCTTCATTAGAAAACGAACAAAGAATGTTATAAAACCGAAACTAAAGCGCAGCGCAGATTCGTGTGGCAAAGGTATGATGAAATAAAATAAAAATAAAATAAAAACTATAACTAGATCATTTATAACTATTTCATTTGACTTCTATAGTGTTACTTAAAACGGCAACGTGAACATTACGATTCTTCTTGTAAAGATCATATTGCTATTAGCATGAGTGAATAATATGTTAGCTCCCTATAAGTTACTCAGGCTCCATAGGCGTAATGTATCCAGCGATTTCTTCTCATTTCGCCCGCGCCGGAAAAAAAATCCGAATTTTGCGCTCTCTTGTTGAAAAAAAATCCCGCTCGTACAGCTCCTCGACCTCGAGACGTCGGCTGCTTTTTCACCAAGGGAGTGTTTTAGTCGTGAATGTTTGTTTTTACAATTTAAGATTAAATCATGGCGTTTGTGTCAGTACCGAGACAAAAAAATGCAGGTAACTCAATGCAATTTGCCGATATTGATAAAGAATGCTAAAGATAAGAGTTGTTATTATGATTTGAAACGAGAAAATTCTACAACAGCTAAATCCAATGCACTGATCTCTTAACTGTTTTCTTAACCGAGGCTATTGAGCGAAATATTCGGCTGCTTAAATAGCTCCGATATCATTGGCTAGCTTCCTCTACACGCGCTTCCGGGGAAAAACCGGAAAGAAGAGTAAATATGATTTTCGTTCCCGTGGCGGCCGCAGAGCGTCGCATATAATTGGGAAGCCGGCGGCGCGGGAGAAAACGCTGGAGTATAAAAATGAATTGCCTGAGTAACTTATAGGGAGCTAACATATTATTAACTCATGCTATTAGTTGATTGATTTAGGCTATTATATATATCTATTACCAGTTTCTACGTCAAAATCATCGTAAACTATTTGGAAACATCATCACATTAACTAGGATCATTTTATCATTTTTTCTTTTCCAATTAGTAATGTACGTTGCCCAAAAATCTACTAAGGCATTTTATTATTGGGGTTATAAATGATCAGTTAATTTAAAATTAAAATGTGTTAAAAACTAATTAACCACCACCGGTTGTTTCTTGAACCGGTATCGAAAATATTATTATTTATTAGTTAATTAAAATATTTACTAATAAAAAACCACCTCCATTAAAAAGGAAAACACCGAAAATTAAACCAATATAACGGTGATTGTGGTGTGAATAGAGAAGAAGCGTTAAGAAGGGGAAAAGATTGGATTGGAATTTTGTTTTGGTTTGTTTTTTTATTATTATCAGGGTTCCATAGCTCCAAAGCTCACCATGACAGGATAAAAGGTTAAGTGGTAAAAAACCCTGTACCAATCAGCGAGCCGCCCGTAAAAATAGTCTTTGTTTTTTTTTTATGGTATTATATTTTTATTTTGGGGTTTTTTGGTTTTTTTGCAGTTTAGTTAAAGGGGGTAAGGAAGCAAAGACTGCAAAAATATTTTTACACGAGGTGGGAAGGTGTGCAAAATATTACTTTTTCTTTAGTGTGAAGAAGCCGCGTCGTTTGTGCTCTTCCTTCCTTTCAGCGTCCCCTTTAGCTGGCAGTGTCTGGGAGCGAGAAGGACCCGCTGCCTCCTCCTCTATCGCCTCTTGCAAATTTTTAAGCCAAGAGTTCATTTCCTCCTGCCGTTACGAACGAGATAAGAGATAATAAAATAATATAGTGTTTTCAAATTAGATATAAACATAAACAGGGAGGGTTCATACAACTTTTGGAAAACAAATTTCCCCGAGATTTCCAGGTTTTTCCCCCATATACTTCCCTGAATTTTCCAGGTTTTTCCAGTATATAGAGTATCCTTTGGAGAAAATTATAACGAAGGAGGGGGGGGGAATATGACTATTACATACTCAAAGGACATCCCCATATCTCTAGTAGAACCAGAGTTATGAGCCTCCAAAGTTTAGTGTAATGTTAATCCTATGGAGGGGGGTATGTTTACGAACATTTTGCTCAATTACTCGCCCCTGTTTGACGCAAATTCCCCTGATTTCCCTGAATTTTACTAAAAATTCGCTAATTTCCCTGAGGTTTTTGTCAACTATTTATTTCCCTGATTTTTCCAGGTTTTCCAGGTTTGTATGAACCCTGATAAATATTTAAAATATATAAAAGTCATACGTCATCTTTAGAGTGGAATAAATATTCGCCACCACCAGTAAGTCTGTAAAATAATAAAACAATACAATTATTGTAGAATTTATATATTTCATTAATTTAATAAGTTATGCTCCGATTTTAAGGTGTTTTTGCGTGTTAAATTCAACTTACTTTAACCTAAACACGTGTTTTTTCTTGGTATAATCGGCAGCCACCTCTACTGTGCTTCCTTGAAGATTAATTGGACTTTCATTGCGGAAAAGGGTTTCAGGTTCCTGAAAAACACGCGTAAACACGCATAAATTTGCATACATATCAATTATAATGGCGCAATTATATTACTTGTTTGAAATGTTTCTGGTCCTTGTACGATAGCAAACTTGTTCCCCTCAATACAACGTATAACTGGACCCAAGATCTATCGCAGAAAAATAAAATAAAAAGAATAAACAATAAGAATTACACTTAAAGGGAGGGTGAAGTAGAAAATCAAGTGATTTTTTATCGATTCTTCTACTAATTATAAGTCTGCATAGTGAAACATTCAGGAAATACCAGCTCCGAATGATTTTAAAATTCAAATTAGCTTCAGATTTTAAGGATAATTTTAAACAAGGTCCTCCGACCAATCGCGTAACGCCCTGCCTTTTTGTTAACAAAATTCTCGTGGCACGCTCCATGTCTCGCGCCACGATTGTCACGTCGCGCGCCTAATTTTATCAAATCTCGTGATAAATTTCATTCGACACGGAGCGTGCCACGAGAATTTTGTTAACAAAAAGGCAGGGCGTTACGCGATTGGTCGGCAGTCCTTGTTTAAAATTATCCTTAAAATCTGAACTTAATTTGAATTTTAAAATCATTCGGAGTCTGTATTTCCTGAATGTTTCACTATATGCAGACTGGTCTTGTAATTAGTAGTGGAATTGATAAAAAATTACTTTATTTTCTACATCACCCTCCCTTTAAATAGTGTAATCCCTTCCAGCAACTTACCGATTGCTAGCCTTCTTCGTAGTTGATTCCCAATCATGTTTTCTCGTTAGCATACCTTCAGCCAACACGTCACCGGCACCAGAAACGCTTGGTTTGTCTAAAATTAACCAACAAAAATCGAAAATGAGTAAAGATAAAGTTGCCTACAATAAGTGGGTCTCCTCTTATCAACAACACCACATAAATAACGCTAAACGTTGATTTCAACATGAAATTTAGGACAAACCCCAAAAACCAACCATATTTTTCAAAAACTACCTGATCCTATTGATTCATTGTCCTCTAGTACTGGCGATTTTTTCTTTCTCCAACTGCTGAAAGGAGACTTGGAACGCGATCGACGTTTTTTCTTGTCCTTATCGGGTGAGGGTGCTTTAAAAAGTTACGGCAAAAAAAAAAAGTGGAAAAGAAAACGCAAACAACATGCAAATATAATTACATTCAATTTAGAAAAAAACCACCTAAAAACTAAAAAAAAAAAAAATAACGAGTTACACTCTCTACATGCCCTTACCCATATAGGCCTATAGACTTCGGTGTTAAAATCAAATGTGCTTAAAATGTACATTGTTTTAAATATAGTCTGTGAAATTTTTTGACAAAATGCATTCAAAAGGTTCTTTTGAATCTATTAGCTCCGAGGGAATCTAAGTACTTTTAAACATCAGCATTAAACTGGACTAACCAGGGTTCATACAACTTTTGGAAAACAAATTTCCCTGAGATTTCCTGGTTTTTCCCGTACATGGAGTCAATGTTAACGAAGGAGGGGGGGGGGCAAGTAGGACTATTACATAATCAATGGACATCCCCGTATCTGTAATGTAACCAGAGTTATGAGCCCCCAAAGTTTAGAGTAATGTTAATACTATGGAGGGGATGTTTATGAACATTTTGCTTAATTACTCGGCCCCTGTTTGTCGTAGCCGTACGTTTTCAGTATGGTTAGATGGGGGATAAAGAGGACTATAACATACTAAAAGGACATCCCCGTATCTCTAACATAACCAGAGTTATGTGCCTCCAAAGTGTAGTGTAATGTTAATAATATGGAGGGGATGTTTATCAACAATTTGCTTAATTACTCGGCCCCTGATTGACGCAAATTTCCCTGATTTCCCTGAATTTTGCCTGAGGCTTTTGTCAACTATTAATTTCCCTGATTTTTCCATGTTTTCCAGGTTTGAATGAACCCTGCAAATCGCGCGTCACGTGGTTTTAAAAAGGTCAACTTGTAGTAGGGGAACCGCGTGGCCCGCGCTTTGCTCTTTTTAAAATTAAATGATTCAAAAGATCACCATTTTGAGACCTTATCATTCTTATTAAAAAAACTCATTAAATATGAAAACTGTGTGAGTTAACATGTGCTTGAAATATGCTAATAAAGTTGTAGTTGCAAAAAATAAATAAATAAATAAATAAATAAATAAAAGCTAGTATAAGTAACGTCTAATAAAAAAATGTAGCAAAAGAAAACATTAAAGTTGGCAAAAGAGTAGACTTACTGCCAGGAGCAGATTTAGACTCTGGAGGAGATTGAGATTTTGCCCACTTCTCCCTTCGAGCTGCAGTATTTTTATTGGCAAGTTTTAAATTAAAAAAGAAAAAATGCAAAAGAAAAAAAAAAAAACAAAAACAGAAAAAAAAAAACACAAGCTGGCATAAGACGCCCATTTTTCAAAGAAATAAAAAAAAATAAAATAAAATAGAACCATGCGGTGCAAAACAATTTAAAAGTGTAAAGATAAAGATAAATCATGCTTAGGAATTTTAAAGCACCGCTTACCTCACTTATGAGAGAAACAAATACACCCAATTTGAATCTAAACCATCGTTTAGCAATTCTAATTTACTTAATATTCATAGTAAAGTACAGATATTGCGAAGTTGGAATGATGACGTATTGAAACCAAGAAGTTATATCTAGTTTATTAGGGAGAAGATATAAAAGCGCCACATTTCCAGCTTTATCTCCAGTCCAAACGTATAGTAGGTCCGAAGTTAATCCCCGCCTCTAAATTACAACCAGCATCTCATTGGTTCTTGAAACCTCACGTCAGCGCGACGCGAATGACGAAAATTACGTATTTTCCGACTGAGGAGAGTGTAGCGAAATAGCCCGGCTTCTCCTTTTACGTCCCCCCTTGTATTTTGAAAGGGGGACTGAGACTATGGCACGCGAATACTTAAGCATCTTAGACCTTCTCCCTAGTAAACTAGATATCACTTCTTGCTGAAACTTAATATACAAATGCGCATATTTGTGATTCCGCCACAAACTTATATTTTGTAAGCTTTAGCAGCGAAGATCCGTTTATAAAACAATAATTTCTGTACTTTACCATCACACCCTTCTTAAAACTCTAACAAGCTAATTAAACAGCCTTATTTTGGCATAATGTTGTTAGTCGCCATTTAAGCGCACCTTAAACTCTTAAAACTGGACTTCTCTAAGCGGATTACAATGTTATTGGAACTGAAATTTGAAGCTTAGTTTTGGTTTTTTTTTCAGGTTACTAAGCTTTGGCATTTCCATAACCTTTCTACTAAAAACTACCATTCGCGAAAGTGCTACCCATTACCAGAAGACTCGAATTAAATAAATGAATGAATGAACTTACCCTCGGGTCTCGCTTCGGAAACTGGCTCTTGGTCACCATTCAAATAACCTTGTTCAGAAACTGGTTCAGGAGATGCTTCACCGTCAAGTCTGAAACGAGAATATAGTAACTGAGACGCGTACCTTATTCGCGGTGCAACTGGCAAGGCTTAGCGTCAGTAAAAAAAAAAAAAATCGCACTAAGTGTCATGGATGAAATTTTTTGTACCTGTCAGTCGCTGTCGCAGCCTCCTGGGCTTGAGCAGCTTCCAGAGCTTGTCTGGCAAGTTCTTCCTGCCTCTTTCTCTCCTCTTCTTCAAGTTCTTCTCGTCGTCGAAGTTCTTTCAATTCATACTAAACAAGCCAAAGAATTTTTAATAACGTTTCTGAAAGAAATTGGTCAAGAACATTGAAAACTAACTGTTGTTAATCGTTCGAGAGCCGAGAATCTTTCTTCTTGGGCAGCTGCCGACTTCTCAAAGGCTTCCTGTTTCTTTATTAGCTGCTCAACTTCATCAATCGTATGCTGTAATAAAGAAATAATTTAAAACTAGTCCTTGCAATGAATGAATGAAAAACAAAGGTTGAAGTTCAAATTACCCCAAGTTCTTGACTCAAGAGATAAGGTTCTTGAGCTACAAGCCAGGCTTCAGCGACCGCCGCATCTCGAGCAAACTGGTAAACTTCCAAAACTGATAGAGGGAGAGATTTATATTAAAACGAATCCTAAGAAAGAAAGAATCCAAGGTCATAATTCTTACTAAGTTGCAGATGCTCCCATCGTTCCTCCCAACGGTCCATCATGGATCCTCTTTGATTTGTCAATGAAACTAATTTGTCCTTAATTTCATTTGAAGCGTAATGTCCCCTGGCTAATAGTTCTTTGCCCAAATCAACACACGCTGTCAAGTTATCCTCCCTGGCATCAATTTCCGCTTTCAAACTCTGGTGGTTGTTCATCAGCAGTTCCACACCAGAAACATCCCTAATAGAAATGTTTTGTCACGTTATGTACCAGGTTTAAATTTCTCCCACACAAATAAAATGGTACCTTGGTTTTTCCGATGTATTCATCTGCCTGACAACGTCATCCATCCAGAGCATAAGATCACGAACCATGTTGAAGAAACGGAATAGATCACCGGTATCAATGAGTTTCACTCTTCTGCCTTGACACAAATCAAGAAGTCTTTCCCAGGCGCTAACAACCTCCTGTTCCCTTCCAGTTATCTCTCTGGCTTTTTCGCCAGCGTAAGAAGCTTGCAATTTTGAAGCCTCTTCTTGAATTTGTTGCACCGAATATCCCAGAGTTTGAAGATCATGCTCGAAATTAGCGTGTTTTCTTTGCAGGTTGGAAACGTTAACGGCATCCCTGCCAAGCTCATCAGGCAAAGCATTTTGTTTTTCCTATAGAAATGACGTTTTATGGTAAGACCAGTAGTCAATTTTCAATGTGCGTTCAAAATTGCTTACAATGATGCGACTGTAAACATCCTTGCAATCGTGGAAGAACCTATGAAGTTCCCACGAAGCTGCCAACATTTGAGTGCGAGTTTCAATCAATTCCAAAAGATCAGTCCAGGCCTCATTCAAGTTATCCTTTCCTTCAGCAATGATGGCGCTATCAGAATGTCCCATGTTAATCAACTGATCAGCAGCTTCATTAGCAGCAGCCACTCTCTCAGTGCCAATGATCTCGGTGTCACGAGCAAACTCCTTGAACCTGTCTTGCAACATCTTGAGAAGACAAAATAATTTTCTTTAACCTAATCCAAAAAGTTAATGGTAATATAACGCTTACAGTAACATGCTCGTAGTCTTGGCCAAGTTCGTGAGAACCAGCCACAACTTCTCTTTCAGCGATCCATTGCAACAAATCATCCTTTTCTCTCGTCAAGGCAAAGAGTTTCAAGGCTTCGTCCAACTTAGCTCGCCTCTCAAGGGCCAGATCTTTAAGGCCAGCGTACAGTTTATCAACTTGAGATTGACGTACAGCGATTTGGTCACTAGGAACGAAATTTTATACTTAATAATACAGAGATAAATGAGGTAAGATGGATTGGAAATGATGACGCGCGACCTGCCTCACCATAACTCTCCCAGTGTACCTCGCGCACGCCCCTACTCTTCGGTAGGCGATCGTTAAGTTACACGTAACACTATCCCTCTCTTTCAAGAAGAATTCAGTTGAAAATGCCAGTTCTTACCTTTCAGGATGTCCTTCGGAAATCAGCTGCTTAGCAATCTCTCCCAAACTTCTGACAGTTTCAGCATAATCTTCAACAGCATTTTCAAGGCTGGCGTGTTTCTTCATTAAGTTTTGCGCGCTGATTTCGTCCTTCCCTCTATCCTCCACCATCATGTATAGCTCTTGTTCACTCATCCAAGCTTCAGCTTCGGACGCGTCAAAGTAGAATTGGTGGGCTCTTTCCGATTCCAAAAGTTTATTAAACCTTAAATCAATCGCCTGTTTAAGTTCGTCCCAGGCTGAGGTTATTTCCTCAATCAGCCTCTGGAATTCTTCCGAATCTTCGTGATCTTCTTCAATCAACTTGCGTCCATTTTCAATGATATTCAATATTCTAGGTTCGTGATTATCAATCTCGTTACGAAGAGATTGGTTCTTCTTCTTAAGCATTTGTACGCTGAACAAGCTATTGCCATAATCGGGCGATGATGCGACGGGCATTTTCTCATGAACCCATAGTTTCTCATCTTCCACATCTCTGCGGAATTGGAAAGCCTCTTTCTTCTTGAGTAGTTGCGCTTTACGATCAAGCAGAGGAGCTTGCAATTTCTTGAATCGCGTTTCAACGTATTCCTTCTTCTGCACAATTTCTTCCGTCTTGTCGGGATCCATTTTTTCCAAATAATTAGCTTGCGATTTCAACTCCGTAACTTGTTTCGCCTTGACAGCCATTTGCGTTTCGATAACTTGTTGTTTCTGCAAGATCAAGTTGACGCTGGTCAAATCTTGTCCAGTTTCGGCGGTCAAGACTTCCTTCTCCAGTTCATTGATCCATCCATCAATATCGTCGCAAGTTTGTTCGTAAAGAACTTGTCGGTTAGCGTCAAACAATTTTTCACCCTTCTCCGTCGTGGTATTTTCTAAGGCGTCAAACTGTTGATCCATCTCGTTCAAACGAGGTAAGATAGTGTCTGCCAACTCGGGCTTTTGTTGAATAAGAGCCTGTCCATCCTCCTTGATTTTGTACAATCGGTCCTTGTTGGAAACAACTTCAGCGGCAAAAGCCTGGTGCCTAGTCCATTTACTATGAACTGTCTTGGCACTACGATATGTTTCATCTTGTGCAATGATGTATTTCTCTTGTATCCATTCGGACAACTAATAAGAGAGTAAAGTTTGGATGTCTTAAGGTTAAAAAAACCGTTATCTTTAGTCCTTACCTCTTCAGAGTCTTGGAGGAATTGTTGTAGCTGAGCTAGATCTCTCAACTTATTCATCTGCTGTTCAGCACGTTCGCGGTTAGCGATACGTCTCTCGCTAATATTCTCAGCTTTCTTATGAATTTTATCAGAGGCAAAGTGGTTATCATCACAGAGTTTCTGGGCAAAAGTAATAACGCTATTGATCTTTTCATCATTAGCGTCCATGGTGTTCAAGAACGTCTCGTGACGTTTCCTCAAGTTTTCAACTTGCTCCATGTTTGTCTGTGTAAACAATAAGTTTTAATTAAAATGTCCTAAAAAAAGGTTTAATTAGCTAATTCGTTAAGACATACGGGTGTTTCCTCCTTAGAAAGATGATGATCTTGTTGATTAAGAAGAACCTCAGCTTGCTTAGCGTCCCTGAGGTACATTTGGAGATTAAGGCTGTCTGTAAGGAGGTGTTGACGGTTCTCCCACATTTGATGAAGCTCCGTCCATCCATCTTGCAAAGCTTTGAGACGCTGATTGATACGTCAAAAAGAAAGCGTTAAAATCTTCATTAAACTTTAAACCTAGCGTTTCTTACTTCGCGGAGGAACATATATTGTGGATCAGTTTGACCCTGTGTGATCTTCTCTCCGTACTCCATCATACGATTATAATCCTCAGTATAATTATCAATTTCTTCCTTGATCTGTTGATGTTGACTAAGTAGCTTCTCACCCTCAGCCAAATTAGAGGGAATATCTTCGGATGCCACGTCAGTTTGAGTTTTGGTTAACCACGCCTGGAAGTGATCAAGATCCCGCAAGAATCTGTGGAGATCACCAGCTTCTTCCAATTTCGCATCTCTGTCCTTAAGCTAAACAAAAAAAGCCATTATGCTTAGTATTAACGATCTCAAAGACAAGAACATTACATGTATAAAAAATGGATATACCAATTGAGTAAGCTGTTCCCAAACAATTCTGATTTGCATAAGCCTCTCACGAATGGCTTCAGCTTCGTCAGGTTGTTCTTGTTGGATCTTATCAGCTTCTTGTTCCAATGAGTCAAGCTTGGCTTGAATAGCGGCAAGATCTCTCTCCATACCACTAAGACGACGTTGTAATGTCATAATGCCAGTCAAATCATTACCCAACTCTTCAGTGGATTGCAATAACTTGGTCTTTTCCTCAATCCATGACTAAAGAGTTTAAAACATGACGTTACCAAAAATAATTTGTCAGAAAGAAAGAAACAACAAGTCTAAACGTACTATAGTTTCTTTGCATTCGATATGGAAAGTCTGAACACTATGGGACGAGCTGATATTGTCCCTCTTTGAATCAGCTTGGTCACGTAATTTGGCCCAAGTTTGATTAAGATCATTTTGCTTAGTAAGAATATCCTCCGAGTTGGGGTGTTCAACATGAAGCAACTGTCTGGCCAACTGGTTAACCACCGCAACTCTCGACGCGTTGGCATTCATCTCTTGTTCAAAGCCTTCAAATCGGTGTTTCATAACCTCAATGTCCTCCATATCGCGACTGGTAACCATTGTTTCCAGCATTTTTTCCTTCTCTTCGATCCATTGGTCAACGCCATCAGCCTCGTTAAAGAGCTTATACAGAGAGAGAGCATCCAGAAGTCGTTGCTTTCTGAGCTTAGCCAGTTCAAGTAGTTCTTTGTAGCGTCTGTTGATACTGGCCAGTCGTTCAAGCACTTCCGGTGATTCTTGATACTAAATGAGCGGGAGAAAACGTACGTGAGAGTGAATACAAACAGCTGATGAAATAAATCATTCAGGGAAACATTTACATGTTCTCCCAAAGAGCTGGCTTGTTGATGTAGCGAGTCAATGGTATTAGCGTAAGTTTTCAAATCATCAGTGACATCCTTGTGTTTCTTGAGAAGCGATTGAACATTGGCTTCATCACGGCCGACGTCTTCGCTGGAAACCAGTCGTAAGGAATCCAGCATCCATGTGTCAACATCATCAGCATCAGCAAAGAACTGAAAGGCGCAAAAGAAAATTCAATAATCCAGTAACTATAACTAATCAGTCTACAACAAAGATTCCGTACTTGATGAAAATCAACTGCGTCATGCAGGCGTTTCGATCTAGCCTCCATCAGTTCTTTCAAGTGATCCCACATATTATTCATCTCGTTGATTCTCTGTTGAATTTTATCAGAACCAAAGTGTTGGGCTTCAATAAGATCATGCCCAACTTGAATGGCAGAATGAAACTGTTGTTCGTGGACACTGAGTTCATCCTCCAGGGCTTTATTTTTGCTGATCAGTAGATGAACGGTGGTAAGATCGTGCCCAATTTCTGCCGATGACAGAATTTGTTCCTTCTCCTTAATCCAGGCTTCCTCCTCAGTCATGTCCCAATAGAACTGCCACAATTTCCTGGATTCCTCAAGGCGGTTGCGTCTCTCAAGGGCAAGTTGAACCAATTCGGAATAAGCGGCTTCCAATTGTTGGATTCTTTCAACAACAACTTGAGGATCGCACGGACGATAGCCTTGGGAAAAAAGAGAAGATTCGAGTGATGCTGAGAAAGGGAACTTTAGAGTCGAAGCACCGACTTACCACTTTCTGATTCCTCATCAATGAAACGTTGCGAATGTTGTACAACAGCCTTAACTCGTTCACCCAAAACATTAATATCAGCTTCAACAAGTCTGTGCTTTTGAAGAAGGTCTTCTACACCCATCAAATGTTTTCCATAATCCTCGGACATGAGTCTCATCTTGATCTCTTCCATAGAGTCAAGGATATAGATCATTTCTTGGAATGTCTGTTGAAGAGCCATGGACATTTCGAGTCGGCTTCTTCGAGCTCTCAACAGTTCTAATAGATAATTCCATAAGCGCAAGACATTGTCTTTCCTGCTGTTGATTCTTTCAATGTCATGATAGTTTTCAGCCTCTAACTCTTGAGCCACAGCCACAACGGCTTGCACCCTTTCTTCGTAAGCGAAGATATCAGTTTCAATGGCCTCGTGCTTTCTAGCAGCAGCTTCCACCGAAGCCAAATCAAAACCAAAGTTGTCTTGAGAAACCAAACGTTGATTTTCACTAAGCCAAGTCTCACGCATTCCAGCTTTACGGTCAAACCGAGCCGCCAATTGCTCAAGTTTTTCTTGTCTATATACAAGTAGACCAAGAATTTATACATTTTTCACGAGCGTTAATTGAAGCATTATAGATTACTCTACCTTATAAGCTCTTCTCGTAAAGCCAACTCTCGTTCGTGTTCGGATTTTTCGAGTTTCTCCCAAGCTCGGTTGATGTCCGAAATCATTTTGCCTTCTTTTGGAAAATATGGCTTTTGATTATTGGCACGCATTTTGCTTTGTATTGTGAAGAGTAAAACTTCGAGGTTTCCTTTTTCCACAAACCTATTGAGACAAAGAACAGTATAGGTAAACGGTATAAAACACAACCGAACGAAGCGGTATTAATTACTTCGGTGGCTTCTCCATAGTGCGATAATTATTAAAAGCCGTTAACTGCTGTTGCACACCAACTAAAGAATTTGCGAATTTTCTATCTCCTAATGCGGTAATGGTCTGTTCAATCCATTTCAATAGTTCCGACGTTAGGGTCTCGTATTCGTTAATCATGGCCTCATTTTCCATGGCGTGACCAACAACTTTACCAATCCTTCTACCCTGGACAGTCTCTTTCTTCATTTTTGAGAAATAATGATAATAAGTAACAACGTAGGTTATGATTGATTTTTCATCCGGATTGTCCACATAGATATCTGTCGATTTAAGAAACAAAAAGGCACTTTGATTAGAGCCCTACAACTGCGTACACAGATTAAGTCTACTGGTCTAAATTTAGATCACTACTAAAAGAATTAGGGGTAATCAGTGCCAAGAAATCTTTAAATGAATTTTACGCATAAAAAATAAATATTCAAAGTATGAATGAAATTCACCTTCAGCGTCTAAAAGCTTCGTTAAGCCCAGATTTTGTTCAGCAACATTGAAAGAATGATTCAAGTTGTATATTGCGTTTGATTTGGATAGTTTGTCATATTGGATTAAATCAGGACTGAAGGAAGAAACACAAACATTATATAATAGAGTTTCTATCTATTACGTTCAGGGTAACGTATTACCGATGTTTATGAATGAGAGCGTTAAATGCTAATCCATCTCGCCAACTAGTTGTGAAATTTCTAATATTAACATTAGAATAACCCGCGGTTTTCATTTGACACCATAATAAAAGGGCGTCTTTAGCCGATTTCGTTTCTTGATTATCAACTTCTTCAATGGTGATATCTTGGATCTAAGTTGCGGAAAATGATTAGCAACGTAAAGAAAAAACAATATTGGTCAGTAAATCCAAGCCCGCACCTGGAATCTAAGAATGATGGTCCAGATAAGACCGAGTGTAAGACGCGAATTTCCATCTACAATGTCATGGGAACCTAAATTTTCAAGATGTACTCTTTGGTCTCTCAAAAACTGAAGAGCTTTATCAACATTTTCTAAGCAATGAATTCTCATTTTGCCTTTCGTTGGTCTTGGCTGAAAAGTTCAAGTTATTCCCAAAAGTTAATATAGAAGTTTATAGAATGATAAGCTAATAAGTTTGCTAACGAATAGGTCTCGGTAAAAGTATGACTAGGCATGAATAAAACAAGGCCAACTAAAGCGGCAATGACAAAAACAGTTATTTAGTTACCAGTCTATCTCCGGAGAGTATTTCAAGCAGCTTCATTAGCATTTTTCCATCTCGAAGATCGACATACAAATCGGTGATTCTCGAATTGGCTCGCACCAGATGAGAATTCACCCATTTACAAAAGGTTTTCTTTTGAACAGACTCTCGCTCGTCTAAATTTTTGGGTTAAATTTTTAAAATCCAAAAATGTTAATTACGTAATCAGGGTTAAAATCCTTGATTGTAAATATCGAAATTTTAAATAAACTTCACTAACATGGCTCAAAACAACTTGAATGTTTTAAGACACATAAAAAAAAATCCTATTTGCTTCTCATATAAAAAAATTACACGAGGTTTCTAAAATATTATTATAATTTAACTAATTTTCACAGGCTATGATTTCTAGGTAGATTATTCAAATTCAGTGAAAACTTTCACATTAGTTATGCAAAATATGCAATTAAAAATTTGACAATTTCATTGCAGCTGACATAAATAACCAGTGTTTATAGATATTTTGTAAATGTCCTATAAAGGTATACAAAACCATGTAATTCCACAGGGTTCATACAACTTTTAGAAAACAGATTTTCCCGAGTTTTCCAGGTTTTTACCCACACATTACCCTGAGTTTTCCAGGGTTTTTCCCATATATGGAGTAATAACAACGGGAGTGTTTTTTATAACTGAAGCAACCCATTCAGAGCAAACCTCAAAAATGTCCCTGAATTTTACCTAAAAATCCTTAATTTCCCTAAGTTTTTTCTTAACTATGTATTTCCTTGAGTTTTACAGGTTTTCCATGTTTGTATGAACCCTGATTCCAATTGCTTTTGAAATTTATTTTGTGAAGGTCACCATTTCTAGTTTATATTCCCTTTAAGAATACTTAGATCATAAAAAATTCTAAGTAATTCATCAACCTCAAATAAGTCTTATCTCATCCATTTTATTTTACTGGAAATTTTGATTAAACGTCAAAAAAGAAAAAATAGGTTTAAAAACGCACCAGCCAACGCCTTGATACGAGAACGTTCAAACAATCTGGAAGAACTATTTCCACCGTCATAGTCATAGTCTTCAATTTCTTGTTGGTTTAGATGGTCCCATCTCACCCCAACCGAAATATCGGTCGTCATTTTGTTTTACACTTTAGTATCCTATATGGGGATGCAAAAAAAAAATGTACCTTTACACCTCAATTTACATATTATTCACTGATAACAACTACTAGACGATAATGTAGTGAAATCTCAGACGAAAGTGTAAAACTTGGTAATTCGTTTTAAATTATTATGTTTCAACAGATGGGTAATGGAGCATAACCGTTCTTATAGTTATAAACACGGAACTTTGGCCAGGGAAAGTCTTAAGTAATTCATAGTCTGGCTAAAGTCAATCAGGCCGTAGTAGACAGGACTCAATCAATAAATTATTCAATAACATTACATCACATACAGACATGACCTTTCAAAACACCGAAAAGTCTAGTATAATTCTGATTTAAACATGCAAAATATGAGGCTTTTCAATACAGAATAATTTAAATACTTTCCCCCTCCCTCAAACGAAGCCAAAAATCCCTTGATTGAAAGTCACCCAGTCTACAAGATTGACCTTTGGATCACATTAAACAAAACGAGATTTAACGGTAATTTTATAAAAGTATCGGTACCGATAATCCGTCTAATGCAAGTAATGTTCCAACATTGCTATACATTATTTGCGGAGATAAGATAACAGACTGCGGAGACCCCGATAATGCTAATATATATAAAAGGGAGCCGACAAAATGGTGACACACCCTGATAGAAATTTTCACGACTTAAGCCTTGGCTTCTCAAACAGGGCGATGGTTACCGAAATTCGGCGTCCCAACAGTGTATTTTTGGCTTAAGTCTAATTAATAAATGCAATTAAAGACTTCTTACCTCAATTGGATACGAAATATCCTATATAAAACTCGGAGAAACCACCAAAACACGGCTAAACACCACCGAAAACGGAAGATCGGCTCGCGTTCACTTTACCGACGTGACCCGAGATCTCGCCGCAAATGCCTCGCGTACAGCGGCTGTGCCGAAAAACAACGCGGAGGGATCTAGGGGAAAAAGTGAGGGGCTCCTCCACTCTGCCACACCCGGAAAACGCGAAAATCGAATATATATTGTAATATATCGGTTAAATTAATTTAAAAATTATTAAATATAATAAATCGAATAGGTATATGTCTTTAATTTTAGGCATTAAAATTCCCAACTAGCCTTAAATTTAACCCTGATTTCAATATTACACCAATAAAAGACCGGTTATGACATAATAAAAAATCGAGAGTAGCCAATCCAAGACACAAAATATACTGACGTCGCTTTGTACATGCCGGCTATTAGCATATCCGCCCAGAGACCCTCCAAGGACTATAGTAAAAGGGTGGATGGAAAAATTATACCGCAAAACGGCGGAAGAAATAGTACAGGGGGAAGGGAACTGCTGATGGGGTCTATTATCCAAGGCTGTCAAATTAAAATTACACGAAGATGATGCGTTGCGTGGGCCGTTTTTACAGCCGCCTGCAACATAATTTAATCCTAGAATTATTTTTCTAGGACACGGTTTTATTAGCGAATAATTGTTGCACGGACAATTGAGGGCGAATAAATATAAACACACAACCTATAATTATTGTTATGAAACAAAAGCTGGCCCCTTAATAATGCTAATTCTTAAATAAATGAAAATATAATACAAATCTAATAATAAAGGGAGGTGGCAGCTGCGCGAGTCTGACCTAGCTTTGACGTATGGGAATTTAACACGGAGTGCCAACTCCCTATCGGAAAGTTATGCAAATTTCATTTAATGTAATGAAAGGCTTATTTAAGATAAATTTGAGTTCTTAAAGTTGAAACGAATATTAAAATTCTTCATAATAATTTTAATCCTAATTAAATTTAATGATAATCACTTTTTTAGCAGAAAAAGTGAAGGCGTTAAAATTAGGATAGAAACAAGTTGGTTGAACTCGCTATCATTACCTCTCCACCCTCCCCATCGGAAAGTTATGCAAATTTCAATAAATGTAATTAAAGGCTTATTTAAGAGAAATTTGAGTTGTTAAAGTTGAAACGAAAATAAAAATTCTTCATAATAATTTTAATACCAATTAAATTTAATGATAATCACTTTTTTAGCAGAAAAAGTGAAGGCGTTAAATTGGGATAGAAACAAGTTGGTTAAGCTCGCTATCATTACCTCTCCACCTTTTAAGAAAGTAAAAGTTATTTTATAAACAAGGCGGCGCAGAATCGCAATCTTACACATAAATAACAACACAAATACAATTTTTGGGTAATCAAACGTTTATTGGGAAAGGGTTATTTATTATAGTCCATGCAAAATATGATTAGTGACTTTTTTTTTGTGTGTGGACAGTTTGATTTTTTTATTTGTATATTTTTTTTGACCCGAAGAAGAATTTTTTTTTATATATATATTTTTTTTTGTTGTTTTTTTTTTTCGTGGATTTTAACTGTGCCACAAAACACATACCCTATACATGGAAGTCAACAACAGCGAAGTCCCCACTAAAAGTATAATAGTTTTGGAAAAAGGATATTTTCTCATATCATATTTTTTTTTCATTGCAAAGATTACAAATGTTACCAAATACATTTTTCCTTTTTTTGTTTGTTAATTAATTATCTCCCTTATTAATCAAATTTAATTAATAAGACTTTTTATGACCTTTAGCAGGGCACCTTTTTTTTACATTTAACCAATCGTGCTGGTCTAGGATGCCAACTCAATTTGAGTCATTACATTATATGAGCACACTACCCGAAAATAGTAGCCGCGCAATCATCATTTGTTTCTTGATTCGGGGTCCTCGAGGACCCACAAAAAAAATATTAAAAATGAAATAAAGAGCATTCATGGTTTTGGTTTTGGTTTTTTTTTTTGGAAATTTTTGAAAAATTTTAAATACCGTAAAAAAAAAAAAACTTTCCCAAGACGAGAGAGAGAGAGAGAGATTAAGATAAGAGATGTGTACGAATGATTTACTAATTAATAATTATTTATAATAAAAAAAAATTAAAAACAACATCAATCCTTGGAAATAAATGTTAATTATATCATGTTATATTAATATTATAATTGTAATATTTTTCTTTAATAATAAATTGTAGAATTAACCAATATATTAAATAATAAAGACAAATTTGAAATTTTTGTTAGTGAATTAAAATTATTAAAATATTTTTTTTTTATTTTTAATTATTTTATTGGGGATTCTAGTATTTTATTTAAATTTAAATTTTGTTATATCGCAGAAATAAATTATATTATACCAGGAATAGATTTAATTTTAGAAGTAGGAATGGAGAACGGTTAATATTTACTTCAATCCGACTCATAGCCCCCCTCCCTCCAACACGTAACGAAAATTTTAAATTATCTTATTGGCTCACTACGTTTTGATGGCGTTGCTGACGGGGACGGCGAAAAGTGCGTAATTCCTTTTTACCTCTGTCGCTATGACCCTTCCGCCTCTTCTTTCATACCCCCCCCCCCGTCCCGTCCCGTGGAAGGGGGTCCGTCCAGGACTTTGACGCGCGCCCATATTACTCACTCTGTTCTCCATTCCTACTTCTAAAATTAAATCTATCCCTGATTATACGAGATAAGTATTCCGCGTTAAAAACGAAGAGGCGTATCTTAGAGGTAATTAAGATTTGCCCCAAAATCGCTATGTAAAATAGCTAAAAATACAAACATGAAATACTTATCAAACGTAGAATATTATAAATTTCTGATATAGTTTAATTTATTTCTAGCGCGAAAGAGATAAGTTTCACTAATTAATAACGGAATTAAGATATATTTTAATTAATATCATAAGAAATTTTAATTGCGTTACTTCATTTGTCACCTAAAACAAAAATCGTTTTAATTCAAAGCAGAGAAATAATAATAATAATAATAAAACTTTGCAATATGAATATAATACACATTTAAATCGCAAAGTTAATTTTGTTTTTCATTTAATATTTTTAATAATAATTATAATAATATTAAAACGCGCACGCGATAATGGCGTGATTATTAATGGATTAATTTTTTTTAATTAAATAAATATAATGTAATATTATTTTTTCATCCCTTCATTTGTGTGTATTTATCCCCATGCAAAAAACCCTCATTAATGTTTATTAATCAACATTTGTTGTTATTTATTTATTTAATTTTCTTTCTATTTTTTTTTAAAGATGAAAGACGCGATAGCTAAAAATTAAAAATTCAAAAAAAAAAAAGAAAAAAAAGGAAATCTATTTTATTTTTTTTTAGTTAACATATATTTGGAAAAAAGTTTTGTTCAACCTCTCGAAGAATGGCAATTTTTTTTTTTAACATTTCGTTCGTTTATTTTTTTTTCATTTTTTTTTGTTTTCTTTATAATTGGACAAGGCACACGAACTGCAAACTTTTTAGCACCCTTTTTTTTGTAATATATCTCGTTATGAGCAACCACCAACTAGGAATTTTATTAATAATTAAATTAAACGCAAAAAAATAATTAATTAATTAATTAATATAAACTTTCTTTACACCGCAGTTATTATTTTTCTCATAATTATTATAATTTCGTTTTTTTTTTTAATGTTAATATTAATATTAGCGAATTATAATTTTTGAGGATTCCGGACATTAGTATACATATTTTTAACGAATCAAATTTAAGTTATTTAAAATTTTAAACGTCACGGATTAAAATAATTTAAGACTTAATGTCCGACACCTTCAAAAATTAAAAATAAAAATTTAATTCTTTTCTTTTTCTTTAAATTGTTAATTAAATTAAATTAAAACTAAATTAAAGCTTAGTAATAATAATTAAAAAAATGGTTAAGCCTCATACGACGTACGTGGTTATTCGTCAATTTGTTTACTCTTTTTCCTATTAAATTTTATTTAATAATTATTTATTTATACTTTGGCTATATAACAACGCTACTTTAATTAATTAAGGAAAAAAATTAATAATAATTAAAAACTAATTATTATAATGGAAATTAATGAACGAAAAAAAAAAAGAAATTATTCTTTTAACTAAACCCTGTGACCTAACATTACCGATCCTTTTTATTTTTATTTTTATAATTATATATTTTTTTAAAATAAGTACCGACATTTTATTTCCCCCATTTGATCACGCAAATACTTTTAAATTTTTAGGCCTAATTTCTCCAGTCTTAATTGGTTGTCAACGTATTACTTATTTTATCGCCTTGTTGTTGTTGTTGATGTTATTATTATTATTATTTTGTTTTTAAGTGTAAAAGCGTATTGAATATTTTTGAGGGGTAAAAATACGTTTTCAATTTTTTTTTTTAAATAAAAGACGTAAGTTAACATTTAACAATTTTTAGTTAGGTTGTTTTCTTGTATTTTCTTATATTCTTTACGCGTATTGGGGTATACACAATGTTATGTTTTTTTTTGTCTTGTAATACATGTACAAACGGAAATTCTATACGGCTTTTCTTTATGTTATGTACCTACATACAGCAACGTTTTTTTTTTGTAACGTGACGTGTAATTTACCAGTTTTATAATACTAATAATAATATAAAAAAAGCCACCAAGCTGGTATATAATGTTGCTCTACTTAAAAAGATTTGATTTTTTTTTACAATAAAGAAATGAATGTTACATAATCTCGATTAGAAGGCGGGGGGGGGGCGGAAATTTAAAGGAAAAGTATCGATAAAAATATTTTTACATTTTTGTTAACGAAAAATTTGTTAATTCGTCAAACACCTAGGTTGAAATTACAATAGAGTTTTGCCAAAATTTAATTATTTTGGTAATTTGCTTGATGTCTTGATCTGCATGGAACTATAGTCCCTGAGTAGCTTGGAAGACACCAAAATTAAAAAAGGGAATTGTGGCGTTCGTTTTAAGCCCCTCAGAGACTATAATTTCGCCTTAGTTGTTTGACTGATCAGATGTGATCGAATTTTACTTAAACTGCATGAAACTATAGTCTATGAGTAGCTTGGAAGACACCAAAATTAAAAAAGGGAATTGTGGCGTTCGTTTTAAGCCCCTCAGAGACTATAGCTTCGCCTTAAGTTGTTTGTCTGATCTGATCGAAGGTTGATCGATATTTACTTAAACTACACGAAACTATAGTCTATGAGTAGCTTGGAAGACACCAAAAATCAAAAGGGAATTGTGGCGTTCGTTTAAAGCCCCTCAAAGACTATAGTTTTAAGTTAGTTGCTTGTCTGATTTGATCTGATCGAATTTTAGTTAAACTGCATGAAACTATAGTCTACGAGTAGCTTGGAAGACACCAAAATTAAAAAAGGGAATTGTGGCGTTCGTTTAAAGCCCCTCAAAGACTATAGTTTCGCCTTAGTCGTTTGACTGATTTGATCTGATCGAATTTTACTTAAACTGCATGAAACTATAGTCTATGAGTAGCTTGGAAGACACCAAGGGAATTGTGGCGTTCGTTTTAAGCCCCTCAAAGACTATAGTATAGTTTTCCTAATCTGATCTGATCTGATCGAGGGTTGATCAATTTTGACAATACCGATCATAATTTCAAACGTTTGATATTAGCTAATTTCCAATCTGCCTTCGCCAAACGAAAAGAAAAAAAAAACACTGTTTTCCTTAAAAATTTACTAAAACAATTCTCAATTGAACGTGCTATAATTTTTTCTCAGTGTATTTAATTAATTAATAAGTTAATTAACATTTTTATTCTTAATTAAAACTAATTTTATTTGTTTTGCTTAAGTTTTTTTTTATAGAAGGGGAAATTGGGGAGGGTGAGAAAAAGTTTTTGTTTGTTTGTTTGTTTGTTTGTTATATATTTTCAATTAATTATAATCGCGACTTTTTTAATTAACGTTTTAATTATTTTCATTTATTTTATTCCTAGAGTGTATATATTTCTTTTTTAATCAGTGAGGTTTTTTTATTACGATTTCATCTGATTAACGCTATCAAGTGTGATGAAATGGATGTTGAGTTTTTCTTCTACACATACAGGCACGTGTAATTCGAACCTAGAAGGGGGAGGACCGTACCTTCATGCCTAATAGTTAATTTTTATTGAGCTAACTAAATCTATATTATTTTCTTTTTTTTTTGGTGTTTGTTTACTCGCTTTTCAGTAATTTTTCTGCTTCTACGTAATTTCAACCCATATACTAATTTTTTTAATTTTGGCCAATCATAGCCCTTCCCCAAAAAGAACCATTAAAGGGACTGTAAAGTAGGCATCGGTGGGTGGGTAAAAATTATTTGAAAAACGTCACAGACATCACGTGATGCCAAGATACAAAGACTCCTCATGGAGAGGAACTAGTTAACATGATCTAGTCCCTTGTTTTTCGCGAGATTACAGCGCCAATTCCATGAAGTGCTCGTTTTCGAAATAAAACGAACTAAACTTCTTTGAACCACGCCTCTCCTCGGTCACGTGCCTCTGACGTATTTCAAAGACTCCTCGTGGAGTGGAACTAGTTAACATCTAGTCCCTTGTTTATCGCGAGATTGCAGCGCCAATTCCATGAAGTGGTAGTTTTCGAAATAAAACGAACTAAGCTTCTTTGAACCACCCACGCCTCTCCTCGGTCACGTGGTGTCTCTGACGTATTTCAAATAATTTTTACCCACCCGCCCATGCCTACTTTACAGTCCCTTTAATAAAAATAAATGAAAACAAAACTAATAATTTTGGTGTGTAAAATTTTAAAAATATACGGGATATGAAATTCTTTGTTGAATGAATATTAGCTAGTCACGTGATATGATTAGCGGTTGGTTAATTAATTACTAATGGGCTACATACAAAGTACGCCGGGCGGCACTCATTCATCATTCATCGAAGGATTTCATAATTAAACCAGACAACACACGCTCGATCGCTTTTCCCCTAACATTTTTGATAAATTTTGTAATCAGATTTTGTTGTTTTGTTTGTTTGAGTGGAGTGCTTTGCTTCGTTAAATTGTTGTTTTAAATATTTCGGCGCGAATACTAGTTTCATATAAACATGCACTACAATTTGTGTGTACTCTTTTTTTAATTAATTTATATATAATTATATATTGATGAGGGTTTTGGTTTTACTGTTTCATACGGTTTTTTTTGTTGTTGTTTGTTTTATAACGTAAGAAGCAACATATTTCTAATAAAAAGAACAAATGAACAAACAATGTATTTAGATTATATATCATTGCGGCTGGCTTGTAATGCTTAGTATGAATATATATATGTATAAGTACAAAAACAATTTTCATCGCTATATATGTTAATTAATTAGCTTCACATTCGAAAAACCCAGCACATATTCGTTATAATCCACGTAATATTCCAATATTGTTTCATTTGAAAATCCTAATTTCGTAATAACATTATTTACTAGTTAGTGTTCGCTTAACCTTTAATATCTCGTTTTTTTTTCGAATCCTTCATTGTTAATTAATTTAAACAATTTTAATCAACATTTTTAATAAGAGGATCATCGAACTGAAGAAGAAAAATTGTTCAATTCGTTATTAATAATATTAATTATACCCATTCCTAAAAATCATGTTAACATGATCACATTTTCTTTCTTTCTTTTGTTATATATATAATAATATATAATATATTACCCTTATAATATCTTACAAGTTTTACACGAACTTTACGTACGCCAACATCCTTGTTTTTTTTTAATTCAATTTCCGTTTCGAAGAAAATTTAATTAACAGTTCTCGTTCATCCGTTACCTTATAATAGTAATATTAATGATTATAATACAAATATATAAGGAAAAATAAACAAATTAATTAATTAATCAGAATTAATCAGGGGGGGGGGTGGGCAGGCATAACGACTGCGGATATATAAATAACTACTATTTCACCTATTGTTACGTAACGTAACGTACGTTTAGCTATTACATAAACCAAATAGAAACAAGCGGGGGATATTGTATAATATAACCATACGTTGATCGTAATTAATTAATTAATTAACTAATCAGTCTCGTTAAAAACCCTACAACTTAACTAAATGTATCTTTATTTTGTATATAATAGAAAAATTGTCTACTTTCCCTTTTAATTTTACTTTATATTTAAAAATAACTAATTAATTAAGTTTCGAAGAAAATTACTAAATTAGGTGCCTAACTTTTTTCAAGCGATACCGAACTTTCGAAGAAAATTGAAGGCCTGATACCGAACGAACGAACGCAGGCTCGAAAGATAGAATAGAGGAACCGAACCTATATTTTTTAAAGTTAAGGAGGTTTTTTGGTTTTTTCATTATATTGGGGAGGAAATTTCGGCTAAACGAGTAATCTTTAACAATTATATCATCATATGTAGTTAAACAACGAATTAAGCTTAGCACATGTTCATGTTTTCAATATTTTACGATCATTTAAATGTTTTATATAGAATCTATTTTTTTTTTATGAATGATAATGCACCTGAGACTGAGAGACAATTTTTCTTTTTAAGTTTTTCATCATTCATACGGAAAATATGCGCTTACACTGAAATTGCAACTTTTCCCAGTTATAGCGGATGATCAAAATATCACTACATTTATGATTAGATATGACGAGTGGTAGTTCGTTCATTTTTTCATTTTTTTTTTTTAAATTTTTCTTTGCTTGTTTGATTTGTTTTTTTTTTTTTAAAGCATTTTGAGGTTTTCATTTTTTTAAATGATTGAAATTTCGTGATAAAGTGAGCAGTTTACGTAGAGGAGAAGACTTGTTTGTTTGTTTTTTTATTTATTTTCATTTTATGAAGATCAGGGGGTGTCATTTGAAATAAATTTGATGGAAAATTTTTATATATAGTTTAAAAAAGATGTATTTTTGATTGATTTTGAAAAAACTTTGAAAAAAAAAAAAAAAAAATTAATGTTTTTCGTTAATGGTAATAATGGTATTTGAAGAAGAAAAAAAATATGTGTAAACCTTCAAAATCTAACTGGTAAATAACATACGACAATAACAATAATAATTACAACGCATTTAATTGCCCCAAAAAACTCAACTCATCCCCGATCACCGTTGCAAACCATTTTTACTTAACCAGGTCTTTTTTTTTTTTTTTTTAATAACTAATAAGAATAATGGTTATAATAACACTTTTGCTGTTGTTTACGGAACGGAACGGAGGAGTTAGGCTGGTAATAATTTTATTATTTTAAAAAATTCCGATCCGATGGTGAACAGAATTTTATTGTTGTAGGCTCCGTTAACGTTAATTATCATTCAAAGAGCTTGAATTTCGCTTCGGCGTTCCAAATAATATTTATATTATACTAAAATTATTACGCTGAACCGAATTTATATTATCATACGCTCTGTTAATTATAATTCAAATTTTGCTTGAATTTTGCGTAGCATATGTATTTTTTCATCTTTCTTTTAAACCAGCCAGAAGAATGAAAGCGATTAACTCAGTTTTTCGGTGTTATAAAAAAATTTTCGCAGTCAGATTTAGGAAGAGCCAAAAATTATCGATAATATATAATAATTATAATAAAAATAAATGAGAGAGAGAGAGAGAAAAAAAATTTATGGATTTTGTTGTTTTTTTTTTTTCTCGTATGATTCCAACGTGATCGTGAAAATTTTTTCCATCTTCCTAAAAAAAGATTATTTCATTTTATCTAACGAAGTACACCCATAGGGTTCTGACGAGCCCTTTTGGTTTCTTCTTCAGCTATCTGTTGCTCTATCAGATACTGAGCGGTGCTGACTGCGTTAGGCAATCCAGTTATGGTGACGATACGATTTCTCGTTCCAGGGGCAAAGATTCCTTTTTTCGATATCTGAATATTAGCCCCGCTAAAACGCTGGATTTCTACTAGAGACTTTCCTCCTGGTCCTAAAATAGCACCGACAATATTTTCGCCAACTTCGACTTCCAATTTAGTCGAGTCTTGCCTATCATTGGGTGTGGGACTCTTCCTCATTGGTACTGGACTGGTACTGAGACCCGTTCCCAAGCCGAAGGAATTGTTGTTAATCGGAAGGGAAGGAGCACTCGGAGAACCCAAGGCGGGCGAGTTTCTTCTAAAAGGGTCGAAAATGCTGGGGTCGGGCAAGGGAAAGCGCTCGTTGGAACGGGAAGTGGGCGAAGTAAATCCTGGTCCCAAATTCAAGCCAGTTATATTAGCTCCGATGCTTCCGATCGGGCCAAAGACGCTGGATCCGGCGCCCATGGCTCCGGCGGTGGCCACTGTAGAGCAAGGTCCAGCTTCTAGGCCAGGAACGGCGCCAGAAGGAAACATAGCTTGGCTGGTCACGCCGCTGGAAGGTACTTGACAATTATTGGCTGCGGAATTACCGACGCCCATTCCCATTGGACCGCTAATCATGGGGGCTCCATTAACGCTGTTGAACATGCCGGCGATTCCCAGTCCCATCAAACCTAACATTCCGTAATTGGCTAAAGTGGACATGGCGGACGCTATCTCGGCCGTAGCTTGTTCATTATATCCGCTACTTCTAAGCATGTGTTTGACATTCTCAATCATTTGGGAGGCGCTGGGAGGTACGGCGTGACTTCCCACACCAATGTTTATACCCGAAAAGGGTAAAACGCTGGCATTGGTGTTTGCGCTCTGAGAGTGACTGAAATTGTTGTTATTGAGAGTGGGACTCAGGCTGTTTAGGCTTCCGCTTGAACTGTAACTCGCGTTGCTATTGTTCATCGCGCTACCGCTTCCTTGAATGCTGCCGGGATTAGCGTAAGGCGAGCCTGTAGGGTTAAAATTCGCTACTGGTCCAGTGACGTCCGAGTAACTAACATTTAGACAACTTCCACTTTGGGGATCTTCCACTATTTTGGCCAGAATCAGATTGCAAGCGGTCTTGTTGTTTTCCATTTCACCAATAACAGTAATGCAACGTTCGGCTAAGGCATGATCTTTGGATTTCTGAGATATTTGGACATAGGCGCCGCTATCTTCTTTAATTTGTTTGATATAACTTCCTCCTTTTCCAATTATCATCCCCGCAGTACTGTTAGGAACTAAAATCTTCACCTTCGAAACCCAAAAGAGCAAAATACGCGTTACGTCTTACGCGAAAAAAGCGTAATACCACCTGCAATTTAATGCCTACAGTACTCTTTACCTGTTTTTCCCTTTCGGCCGGTTGCTTATGGTCAAAGTCTATGGCCATTTTAGCGTTTGGGTCTGGTTTCTCTTTGATTTTTTCCATTATAAAATCGTGTATCTGAATTATACCTTCAACACTGCCCGTAATTAAACAGACCCGTTCCGTTGTTCCTATTAATTTTTCAAGGAAAAAAATCCTCTCAAACTAAACACTCAAACAAATGCACTAACAACAAAACAAGTCTATATGATACAGTGGCATAGACACCGGGATATTTCCAAGAGAACAGAGTCATTATAACAGGGTTCGGATGAATTTTATCAAAAGCCCATTAAGTGAAGGAAATAATTCATAGCTCCGTCTAGTTTGAGTGTTTATAACCATTGATTACGATAGTTTCCAACGGAGTTACGTTAAAAGGGCTGTTCAGACTGTGGGACAAATGATAGGGTTCGGACGAAATTTTTACATTGAAAATCCCTGACATTTCCAGCTTATCCCTGACCAATTTTCCCAATATCCCTGACCATTTCAAGGTGTTTACCAGAGTCCACTTCATCACACCTGGGCCCATATTTAGCATTTCTCGAAGTATGGTTTCATACACCAAACGAAATCCCGGACTTTTTAGGAAAATTTTTTAAATCCCTGACTTTTTCGCCTCATTTCCCAAATGCCTGACTTATCCAGGTTTCCCAGGTTCGGTACGAACCCTGTTATAACCATCTACATTACAGGGTTCGTACGAAATTTTTGTATTGAAAATCCCTGACTTTTCCAGCTTATCCCTGACCAAATTTTGCCAATATCCCTGACGATTTTAAGGTGTTCACCAGAGCCCACTTCATCACACCTGGCTCATATTTAGCATTGCTCGAAGCAATCATGGTTTGATATACCAAACGAAATCCCTGACATATCCCTGGCGTTTCAGGAAATATTTTCAAATCCCTGACTTTTTCCCATATTTTCCATATCCCTGACTTATCCAGGTTTTCCAGGTTATCAAGGTTTCGTACGAGCCCTGACATAATAAAATTCGGAATAACACGACAGTCTTTATTTTGACATAGCAACAGATGCTATGAACTGTCATTCAAGGCAACTCTGGCCTGTACCCTTGTTAAATTTCCCACTACGCCACTGTGATCGTAATAGCAATGGTAAAAGACTCGGGGTCCTTACCAGGGTAATAATCATTGGCCTTTGACATTTTAACCCTTGCTCCAGCATCTTTTTGTAGCTGGGCAATGGTTTCGCCGCCTTTACCAATAATTGCGCCAGCAGCGACCGCTGGTACAAGGATTTTAAAATGATAAGTTCCATTCGCTAAAAAATTTAAGTTGGAATCTTCATCAATACGCGCATCGATATGATCACACTCTAAATACAACGATAAATTGAAATGAAGCGTAATGAATTTAGCAAAACAAAAGTATTAATTAATTATAAAATTAGTCGTAATCCGCAACTTGACGGGTGAAAAAAACGATATGTAAATATACCGGTAGTTGACAATTTCCGCAATTGTGCGTAACCATTTTTGTAAAAATTAATCAAATGCAATAAATTATTACGGGCTAGCTTTAATGATATATTATAGTTACGACTTTAACAGGGTTTGGCAGAATTTTTTTTTATAGAAAATCCCTAACTTTTCCAGCTTATCCCTGACCAAATTTTTCCAATACCCCTAACCATCCATTTTAAGGGTCCACTTCATCACACATGGCCTATATTCAGCATTGCTCGAAACGTGGTTTGATACACCAAAGGAAATCCCTGACCGATCCCTGACTTTTTGGGAAGAAACTTTAAATCCCTGAATTTTTCCCACACTTTCCAAATCCCTGACATATCCAGGTTCCATACGAGCCCTGCAATATCCCTGACTATTTTAAGGTGCTTATCAGACCTCACTTCATCACACATGGCCTCGAAACATGGTTTGATATACCAAACGAAATCCCTGACCTATCCGTGACTTTTTGGGAAGAAATTTTAAATCCCTGAATTTTTCCCACACTTTCCAAATCCCTGACTTATCCAGGTTCCATAAGAGCCCTGCAATATCCCTGACTTTTTTAATGTGCTTATCAGATCTCACTTCATCACACATGGCCTATATTCAGCATTGCTCGAAACGTGGTTTGATATAACAAACGAAATCCCTGACATATCCCTGACTTTTTGGGAAGAAACTTTAAATCCCTGAATTTTTCCCACACTTTCCAAATCCCTGACTTATCCAGGTTCCATACGAGCCCTGCAATATCCCTGACTATTTTAAGGTGCTTACCAGAGCCCACTTCATCACACATGGCCTATAATCGGCATCGCTCAAAACGTGGTTTGATATACCAAACAAAATCCCTAACTTTTTAGGACAAAACTTCAAATCCAAGAATAATTCCTCCCCCCCCCCTGCATTTTCCAAATCCCTGAATTATAGAGGTTCCCTACGAACCCTGTTTCACCTTTTTAGTTGTGTAACTTAAAAATTAACGCAACATTTCAAATTTAATCCATTACGGGGGAACAAACCCAAATAATCTTCCCCAAAAATTTTAAACTTCTATAGAGTGCTGTCAGAAGCGCCGGTGTGACGTCACCCATGCTGTTTTCCCATAAAGAAAAAACGGTAACTGTCATGGCCGCTCATTGCTAAAGGCAGACTCGTGACGTTTAACCTTGGATCTGACGTCACAACTGACAGCACTCTATTGTTTACATTCGCAATTAGTAGCACCATTAATTAAATACTGATTTTGCTAAAACAAAATAGCAAAACGAAACTGTATTTCCAAAATTATTACCGAACCCGTTTTTGTCATTGAACTATTTTGTCAATAAACAAAATATTAATTGAAACGCTGTCAAGTACCGGTACATTTGTTAAAATGGGCTCATAGAAGTCGTTAAGCATTAATTACATACAAATAGTTTGTGAAACCAATGAAAAGTGCCAGATGATTAACCATATGATAGCCCGTGAAATGATTTTTTTTTAAAGTATGTTAATTAATTTCAACAGATGGTAGGAAATTTTTTAATCTTTGATCTCAATGAGTTTTAAATACTAAGTTCGAAACGTACCTAACATAAATTACGTTTTAAATAACATTTCGACTTATGCAAGAATATGTAGGGAAGTTAAAACTACGTTCATAGTGTTCGACAAAGTGATATTGCTTAGGCCTACACAGTACACGCGTCACGTAAGTTTTTTCAAAGGACAGAAATTTTCATAAATTTCATATTCTCCACGACTAATTAAATTAATTAATCAATATTACTGGGAATATTTTAGTCAGGAAAGATAAATGTACCTAAAAGTCTATAAGATTAAATCAGTAACGTTACTAAGATATGGGAGGGGTTGCGTTCTTTAAAACTGCATGGTTAATAGCCTAATTTATTAAATTATATTTGCGGAATTTCTAAGATACGGGAAATTATCTCGACGCGTAAACTCAATTTTCATGCACTTTCAAATGGATGGACGAATAAATGAGGTGTCTACGATTTAAAAATGAATCAAAATCAAAATGATGATGTGGCTAAAAATTGCTAGACACTTAGGCTTATTACAAATATGATCATGCTCGTGAAATTTATTTTTTTTTACAATTTTGAAACTTTACTAGGGAGAAACTAACGTTCTTATTTCGCTTTAAACATCAATTATTGTAAATGGAAAAAGTAGAAATACTAAAATTAAGGAATAAGGAAAAAACGTATTTGACAGCAATCTCGGTCTAAGGCTAAGGGCAATGACAAAGCTAAGCTAGGTCAACTTTTATGGGTAAAAGTTGCGCAAAAACCGCTAAATACTATTCGTAATTAGGGAATGATAATTAAGTAAGATATTAATTAATTTGATTAGAAAGCTAGTGTGAGTGTAAAGGGTGAAAAAACCGAACATAAACCGGGTGAGAGAAGCCGTTTTGAAGGATGAACTACAAGCTAATTAACGAGTAGAAAAGTTTACAAAATATAAAGTTACCAAAATTATTTGTCCAGGGATCGTCGGTCAAAGATTCGCCTATGCTCATGACGCTCTCTTCATGTTTAATTGGCATAAGGGCGAAATTAGTAGCAGGCCTTTTTAAGACCTACTAGCCTACGTGTACCCTTCGCCAAACAGGTACGGCCTAGGACTAAGCCTAGGCGACTGGCGAAACTAGCTACGCCTGCCCTTCTAATAAAATGACGTACTTTTAAACTGTAAAATTAATAAGTTAAAGTCCAGAGGGGAAACGTCGACCGGATAATAGGCCTACCGATAACCGAAGATAACGCTAATTCTTTAGTTTAAATTCTTGCATAAGTTAAAAAGATCGCTCGAGAAATGCAGCCGGTAAACCCGAACGGGAATTACCAAACGGGAGTACGGGTAGGGTACGGGACACGTAGATACCCAGCCTGACAAGGCCTATATAATCATATGGTCTCTCACGCACGTCACGGCCTTTACATACAAATTAAAGAATTTCTAGAGAACGGAGGCTGATAAAAATTTGGGCGTACCTCCAGCGCAATGGTGTGATCTTTTAGATTCTAATTCTGAATCCAAATTTTCTAACGGTCTTTTTAATTTATTTAATTCAGTTTCGACATTTACGCCGCTGGCCGCCATCTTTGATGTGCGGGAGGAAGTTACGTCACCACTAGAACGTCGGCTCGTGACGTCAAAACAGTTTCCAGCTACAAAAACCAAAATAAATACTCCTACTATTAAAAATAAAAAGCCAACATTCTTATGCCGACTGAATCAACGAATTGGCGTTATTCTAAGTAATTTTTGGACGTATTTACCTTCAAAGTCTGTTCACTGAGAATAGCACCGAAAGGAGACCGGTAGTCCGGCAAAAAACCACTACGTCACTTCCTCCAGCTGATTGCCGGCGGAGCTTTAAATTTAAGGCGCGAAATACGCACGTGACAAGTCCGTGCCGCAATAAACAAGCTGGCAACCACGCTGTTAATTATAATTTTTTAATAAAAATAAACAACTTCCTCCGAAGATCCTAAATGTTGGACTCATTTTATTACGCTATAATTTCTTTAATACAGAAGAAAACATTTAATTATAATGATAAATTCATAACAAACTTTTTAAATATTTTTTTTCATAGACCATCATTAATAAAATAGTTAAGATAGGCATTAATTGTTATGTACAGTTCCGCAAAAAACGTATTTTTCGAATTAGTTTTTATTCTACTCTTTTGTACCCATATTCATCATTAAGCTTTCTCTAAAATGATGTTCCTGTAACGTTTATTCGAGTTTATCTCAAAAAGTATCAACATTCAATTTGTATAAGCCAAGTTTTTCATATTATAAACGAGTCTATTAGCGCAAATATTTATCCAATAATGCGTAAACAATTTTTTTAGCAAAATATCTTTAGAGGAATACACCCATGAATTAATAAGGATCGAGATGTAATGCTTCTATTTGGAAAACAGAGCCTTTAATCCCAATGAATAATTAATTATTACTCCACGGATGTACTTTCAATTTGTCATAAGATTTTGGCACAGCTACATTTGTTTTTGTTTTTGTTTTTTTTATGAAAAACAAGAAAAAATAAAACCTCTAAAAAGTGTACATATTGTCATATCAAATTATTTGAAGAATAGTAAATGCTTCAAAGTTCAAAACACCCAAAAAAATTAAGATTAAAACTACAAAGACCCGTTAAGAATAAATCTTAATCAAAATCAGGTATTAAACACTACCTAATTAGTGTTAAACTAAATTAATTAACATAACGAAATTCTATGAGATTACTTTCGGTTAAAACTTAAAAAGGGGCTTATAAGTATATTGTTTAATGGGAGCTGGGTGAAGTAGAAAATCAAGTGATTTTTTTCTATCGATTCTTCTACCAATTTTAAGACCAGTCTGCATAGTGAAACATTCAGAAAATACTCCCGAATGATTTTAAAATTCAAATTAGGTTCAGATTTTAAGGATAATTTGAAATAAACCCCTCCGACCAATCGCGTAACGCCCTGCCTTTTTGTTAACAAAATTCTCGTGGGACGCATGCTCCATGTCTCGCGCCACGATTGTCACGTCGCGCGCCTAGTTTTATCAAATCTAGTGATAAATTTCATTCGACACGGAGCATGCGTGCCACGAGAATTTTGTTAATATAAAGGCAGGGCGTTACGCGATTGGTCGGCGGTCCTTGTTTAAAATTATCCTTAAAATCTGAACCTAATTTGAATATTAAAATCATTCGGAGCTGGTATTTCCTGAATGTTTCACTATGCAGGCTGGTCTTATAATTGGTAGAAGAATCGATAAAAAAATTACTTGATTTTCTACTTCACCCTCCCTTTAATGGTTTTTTTTTAACAACTACGTAATGATATAATATCAAGGCACAATGTGCAATAAAACCTTTGTAGCGTAAAATGCTTACCTCTCATTTATACACGGGTTAACAATAATATTAACCTGAAAAATTCATCATCTTTAAAAATATTTATAATACATTTTTTTGACCACCTTTTCCTGCACCCACCATCATTTTTGGTCACTGTTAATAATATACTATCTAATATTTTATTTCTTTCTTCTAACTAACTACGTTTCTACTAATTCTAAATTAAAGCCATCATTTCATTAATTAATTAAGTTAATCACGACTAAACCTTTGTTAAATGTATAATAATTAATATTTTTAAAATGGTATGGTATTAATATGGTGTTGTTTTTGTTTGTTTGTGTACATTTATAATATATATTCATCAATTGGTCAGAGGGGTTGAAAAATATACAGAAGAAAAAATGCTGTACAATACAGTTCACGTTATTATCTATACCTTTAGCTTAAAGGGGCTAACCAGCGCTGTTGGGGTGAAGTCCGCCCTTAGTTCAGGGGGAAAACACCCAGCTCTTTGGCCATAAGAAATGGCGCCACCGTCGCGGTGGGCGGGTAAGCAATATGCTAACCAACAGTTTGACCCCCCATTCACCCCAACAGCTCCGGCCAGCCCCTTTAAGGTACACGCTTTTAATTTGTTTACCTTCAATAAATCGCTGTTTTCTCCCAGAAGAATGTAGAGGGGGGGATTGTTTCGATTACTATCCTCTAACCTAACCTAACATTACATTACATTACCTTACATAACTTGAAAACAGGTGAAAGAATACTTTGTATTCAGAGCTGAAATGACACCGCTTTCATATGTTTATTGTTAGATTAGGGGTAACTAATATCATAGGCTTCTAATTCAAACATCAAGGCTGTCGAGAGAGTGGGGCAATTGTGTCAGTTTCCCGGGGTTCGCACCTTCTAGGGGCCCGAGACACGTGTAGGGCTGTCTTGAGGGGGGCCCGTGATTTTCTCATTTTTCCCGGGGGCCCACACACTCTCTCAACGGCCCTGGCAAACATAAAAACAATAACGCAACGCGTAATAGGCTCAAAACTTACTGGAAATTATTGTTGTTGTTATGCCTTTTTAAACTAAGCCGTAACGACAACTTAAAAACGTTTTTGAAGGTAACAGAGCCAATTAAATAAAAGCAAACAAACCCACAAAATGGAGTAATAAACTACACTTAAGTCTTAATAAGGAAAACGAGCAAAAAATGAAATATGCTTTTGTCAAAAAAAAAAAAAAAAAAAAAAGAGTTTAAAACCATATGATTTGTCGGATTATTTAACACGTTAAATCTATTTCTAATATTTTATGCAAAATTAATGACTCCTGAGGTTAGCATTTGCTTAATTCTAAATTAAAACATGAACTAACAATGAACGTTTTTGATTATATTTTAAAATCGTATCAGTGACATACTTTTTTTGCACCCGCCCACTGTTCAAGAAAAAAAGAAAAAAAAAACAAGAAAATAAAAACAAAAATAGGCCAATCAAAGCCAACCTCCTGTTAGTTTATGAAACATCTCTTCATTCAAGGTTTGATTTTGATCCTTAGATCGCATGGAGAGGAAAATATAACCCCCAATAAATTCGTGAACTATTTTGCAATCAGCGCTGAGAACGGCAAAGGCCACGTTTTCATTATTCTCTTCAAATTGCACCCTCATTTCTTTCACCTCCCAATTAATATTCCAAGCTTTCATGGTGTTGAAACGCCATGTTTTAATATGGTCACCCGTACTCAATTCCATACGCATCAGGCGGTTGAACGCAATGCCCAAAAGTTCCTAAAAGTCATCAAAATACGCCCAAATTGGGTCAGTTAAACAATACGTGATAAAAAAATGGACAGCGTGTAGGGTCCTGTTAGAAAACTTTGTAGTTGGATACTTTCAATTAGCAGTATTCATTATTTTATATGATATCAAGAAGCGATATCTAGTTTACTAGGGAGAAGGTATAAATTCGCCTCATATCCAGCTTTATCTCCTGTCCAAACGTATAGTAGGTCCGGAGTTAATCCCCGCCTCTAAATTACAAACAGCATCTCATTGGTTCTTGAAAATTCACGTCAGCGCGACGCGAATGACGAAAATTACAATCATATTTTCCGACTGAGGAGAGGCGAAATAGCCCGCCGTCCTTTTACCTCCCCCTCTTGTATTTTGAAAGGGGGACTGGGACTATGGCGCGCGAATACTTGGGCATCTTATACCTTCTCCCTAATAAACTAGATATCACTTCTTGATGATATACAGTATAGGAAAATAAATATTTTAAGCCTGCACCTTTTTTTTGAAATTATAAGAAAAAATTTCGAGTTTTTTTTTCTCGAAAAGTGAAAAAGGGCCGAATAAACTTTACTTAATAAAGATATGAAGTACTAATTAAAATCGCAATGATCAAATGACAATCTATACTATATAGTGCTCTCCTAAGCCATCTTCAAAATCCTCAATACTGCTAGCTGGTTCAAGAGCAGTTTGGAATGCCTGTATTATAAGTAGTATTATACTGCCCAGTTTTGTTCTAATGTGCGGACCGCTCTTGAACAAAACTAAAACACATTTTTTTAACCACTATAACCAGAATAGGCTGATAAACAAGTAATTCCTAAGTATATAGAATCATAAGTTTATAAGATATGTTTCATAAGTATGGCGCTTCCTATACTTTGTAACGCTAAAGAATTAGAGCTCGAGCTAGTTCGAGAACAACACGAGAATTGACTACGCGCGGTTTTGCAGTCTGTCTTCCTCTTTAGTCTGTACTAAGCCCCAGAGCCAGGCGTCATTTTACGAGGATCTCTGACGTGTTTCACCAACGTCACTTAATGAAAAGCTCCAGTTTGTAACCAGGGACAAACTTATGGAACATATCTTATGAATTTACGATAGAATATAGCTACAATGTGGTCCTTATAACCAACAAAAACTTATAGGCCTGAACTCTGAATCTAGTAAACGTCCCATAAAAAAATTTCAAACTCATTTATCAACTTTGATTAGACAAAGTATCAGTATTAACAAGAAGCGATATCTAGTTTATTAGGGAGAAGGTATAAATTAGCCACATTTCTAGCTTTATCTCCAGTCCAAACGTAGGTCTGGAGTTAATCCCCGCCTCTAAATTACAACCAGCATCTCATTGGTTCTTGAAAACTCACGTCAGCGCGACGTGAATGACGAAAATTACAATCATATTTTCCGACTGAGGAGAGGCGAAATAGCCCGGCCTCCTTTTACGTCCCCCCCCCCCTTGTATTTTGAAAGGGGGACTGGGACTATGGCGCGCGAATACTTAGGCATCTTACACCATCTCCCTTGTAAACTAGATATCACTTCTTGGTATTAACTATTAAGTTAAAAAAAATGTATTGACTAGAGGTAAAGAGTGGTTTAAGATAGCCATCTTTTTTTTTTATTAATTTCTTTGAAAACTAAAGATAAGTAGAGAGAGGAGAGTTATAACTCGTTTCAAACCACTTAGCTCTCTATTATTTTAACATAACCCCATAATACTCTATATAAGAAAGGGCTGAAAACTTCTTAGTACAGAATAAATAATAAGATGGACTGCAAAACCGCGTATAGTCAATTCTCGCTTGTCGTTCTTGATCTAGCTCTCTGTAAGTCTCTAGCATTACGAAGAATAGGTCGTGTCATACTTATGGAACTATCTTATAACCTTATGGTATCATTTACAAAAGTGTAGAGGGGCGTTTCTTGGCAGTTTAAAGGCGCCATCTGGTGGCGGATTTGTCTGAGACGGAAATTGTAACCTACAGAGTGATCATCATCTATACACAAACCCTGTCTCAACCCAAAAGAGGGGCGTCTATTGGAAGTGTATTTCTCATAGAGTGGCGCCACCTGGTGGCGAATTTGCCAAAAACCGATATCACGATCTACAGTGATCTTCATGTTCGTCTCTACATGTTACCCGACTCTACTCAAGAATCATACCAATCTGTTTTAAGGAATATGGCGCAACAGTCTGTCGTGAACAGATATAGAGCTATTTCAGTGGGGGAAAAATTTCGTCTGCTACGAAAATTGGGCCGGCCTTTGAGTGTAGGGCGGACATTTTGTGAGGGTTTTCTCTATGGGCAAATAGCATTGGTGACGTAGCCATTACCCCCTCTGAAATAGCTCTATATACCCCATACAGAAGACCCACTGCATTGTACTGTTGAAGGGGGCGACGCGTTGCCACGTCAAGCACCAACACCAAAGGTCTAAGCTTACAGAAGACCCATACTTATGAGGAGCATTATCGGGTTTAGGTTTAAACAAAAGAAGACATAAAATACAGTTGACTATATAAATACTAAATTGCATACTATCATGAAAAATGCTAATAATATAATTTAAATTATTAACATTATGTAGCTCCTGGTCATCTACATCTAAAAGTAACTAAACTAAACCCTAACCAACATCACACGATGATTAATAATAATAAATAAATTTAAAATATTACCTCTTTCTTTCCATTTGCAAATCTGACGACAAAAAATGAAACTCCGTATTCGGGAAGGGCTTGCCAGGCTTTAATGTAACTCAATTTCGCGTCAATTAAATTAAGATCTTTGACATTAGCGTGTGCCTCCAAGATGCGATGAGTTATCTAATATGAATTAAGAGAAAAAAGAAAGAGGAGAAGAAGAAGAAGAGGAAGAAAGACAAAATAATAAATAATAATTATAATATCAGATATTAAAAGAATGAGAAAATGTATGTATTGGTAACACGCGTTTTTCTTTAACAACAACAGAGAAAAGTACGTAGGTACATTAAATTTCGGTAAAATTTTATAAATACCTTATTGGATTTCATCTTTTTCAGAAATCTAGGCGCCACAAAATCTTCAGGAGCAATCTGAATACTAAAAGGGTTAAGAGCCGGCGCCGGAGCAGGATGTTGCATGGCTAAGAAATCCAAAATAGATTTTACTTCGGCTTCGTAAGAACTATCAGCCATGGTTTTCCCTTTGGCAGCTAAACGACACGCAGCCATCCACTTAGCATATTGCTCTTCCTAGAATAAATTAATTAAAAATCATTTAAAATTAAAAGTTACTTAAAATAACTAAAGTTTGGTTCTCCTCCAGGGGTGTGCGAGTACTCGGTTCGAGTATCGAGCCGAGTACTCGACTCGATACTCGATAACAACACATTGAGATACTCGAGACAGATTCGAGTAGCTTTTTAACATTTTAAATACTCGACAAATACTCGAGTCCGAGGCTTACAACTATAGCAGACGATGAGTTCATGATCATTTATTTTGAAAATCACCTGTTCAATGTTTAATTGATCACTAACAATCTTTTTGAACTAGTTAGATATTAGATAATTGAAAATCTTCGTTATTTTCAAGAAATTTACAAAATTGCTGCTCGACAAGTCAATATTTGAGACTCGATAATTAATTACTCGAAAGAACTAAAATTTGACCTATCTAAATACTCGATACTCGAAAGTATTTTTGAGACTCGGCTCGATACTCGATAAGAAATTAGTTTCGATACTCGGACTCGGACTCGAAACCGAAAAAACGGGACTCGCACACCACTGTTCTCCTCTTTTAAAAAACTTACCGAATCGCATCTCAACCAATATTCATTCATTCCATCATGACTGGGAGCTTCCAAACGAATCCCGTATTTGGACTGAGAGAGATTAACATCGGGAGTAACTTCGCAACCTTTAAGCGCAATCATTTGATTCGGTTGACCCCCACTACTGTCTTTATTCTTATAGATAGCCAACTGAGTGTCTTTGAACGTAAAATAGCACCGTTTGAATCCTTTCAAAGTAAACTTCTTGGGTCTGTACAAAATATAAAGTTCGTGTATCAGAATTTCAAACAAACGAACAAAATCTGCTTAAATTGAAGGTTATACTTCATGAATTGTAAATATCCGGCTAATTCCGGGACACTAGTGATGTCCCCTGTGCCATTATTAAGACTGCTTCCTTCCAAGGTGACCTGAAGGTCATTGAGAGCGGCTTCAATGTCATCATCTTCTTCATTGTTGTAATTTGTTTGAGGGATATCCGACTGCAAATTAACTTGCAGCTGCAAGGCACCAAATAACATCATTTCTTCTTCAGTGCAATCAATTTCTTCCGTCAACAGTGACCATTTGGCCTGTTCGTAAATTTGGTTGATTCTGACAGCGTCACACTAAATTTAAATGATTTTTAATTAATTTCTCTGCTTTTTTGGGGTAATTTACGTCATAATTTCGCAAGATTGCGTAAGTATGCAACAAGGGAGCCTCAAAATCTGATTTATAAACTTTAAAGGGAGGGTGAAGTAGAAAATCAAGTGATTTTTTATGGATTCTTCGACAAATTATAAGACCAGTCTGCATATAGTGAAACATTCAGGAAATACCAGCTCCGAATGATTTTAAAATTCAAATTAGCTTCAGATTTTAAGGATAATTTTAAACAAGGACTGCCGGCCAATCGCGTAACACCCTGCCTTTTTGTTAACAAAATTCTCGTGGCACGCATGCTCCATGTCTCGCGCCACGATTATCACGTCGCGCGCCTAATTTTATCAAATCTCGCCCTAAATTTCAATCGACACGGAACGTGCCACGAGAATTTTGTTAACAAAAAGGCAGGGCGTTACGCGATTGGTCGGAGGGGCTTATTTAAAATTATCCTTAAAATCTGAACCTAATTTGAATTTTAAAATCATTCGGAGACTGTATTTCCTGAATATTAGACTATGCAGGCTAGTCTTATAATTAGTAGAAGAATCGATAAAAAATCACTTGATTTTCTACTTCACCCTCCCTTTAAGGGAAGCCCCCGCGCAGACTTACGTCAACCCTGCATTATAAACTTATGATAATATACCTTGGGGTTCAAATCGTAGAACGAATAGAACTTTAACCTTAAAAGGAGTGTATCAAACTCGCGAACATCTTGTTCCATTAACGAGAGGGAGGAATCGAGCCATCTGGAATTATATGGGACACAAAAGTCATTATCGTTAGACAAGGCCAAGTAGAACAGTAATTACCATAACGCGTAATTACTAATTACTTCATTATCTAATTAATTTAATACACACCCGCTATTAAGTCGAGCTCTTTCTATTAAAGATTTGGGTCGTAAAAGAGTTTGACGGGATTCTTCAGAGGGTGTTTTCGGACTCATAGCCAACGGTGGAGCTTCTTGGGTACCAAAACTATTATCTAACGAGAAACTGTGAAATGGAGATGATCCATTGAAACTGGTATTGGAAGTAGAATTGTAACTCTGGTTTGAATTCCATGGCTAAAATAAGAAGGTTAAAAGGTCATAATGTCGTATTGCATTAAATATTGTTGTAAATATATACTGACACTGCTGAGTGGAGTATTATTTGTCCCATCAACCGCATTTTTGTCTGGAGTACCAACAGGGTTGATTGTAAGAGTTCCGTGAGACCCTGTACTATCTTTCGGTCGCTGACGTGGACTGCAACCTATTCCTCTATAATTTCTCTTTAAGTGATCTTGGGAAAGTGGGCGACATAGGGATAATTCTTCAGGGTGCCTAATACCTATAAGAAGTTATAGTTAAGTTCTCCGAGGTTGGGTTGGAAACTTTCAATAATATAGTAATATTTTTTTTTAAAATTACCCAAATCTCTGGCAAGATTGACAACAGCGTGAAAGGTTTTTACAGAAAAATCAGCTTTAACATCGATAAACCTCAAATCGGGAAGTTGAAGGTGCAGAGTTTTGTGCATGGGGGTAAAATGTAAAAGGGCATCAGCCTGGACACCGCATTGATCTAAAGTTGATCTTGTGCGGTTCAGCCAGATATTTCTATCAGGCCACCATAAGGCGTGATCTGACCAATCAATTGCTACATCTATTTCATATTTCATTAGATTTTAATGTACTTTTCATATTATGATAATGTATATAGAAATGGTTTGCAAAAAGAACATTGGCTATAGAGCTATCTCAGATGTTTTAGTGTGACGTCACCCATGCTATTCGCCCATATAACCAAAGCGGTACCAAACATGGCTGCCCACTGTCAAAGCTTAGCCCGTGACGTTTTACCTTGACACTGGCGTCACAACTGAGATAGCTCTATTTATTCACTTTTGAACTGTTTGTTACGTAGTCATTCCTAACAAATACTTTGGAGATTACAATGACTTCAAATCTCTTAATTAACATAAGATACTTTTGCAATCCATTTCTACTCTTAAAATTAAAAATAACTGACCTAGATCTTCTACTAATTTCAACATAACCCCACCAATATGGAGGTCACCTTTAACCCTTAATGCCCTCTCGGTCTTTAAATCTGTCACTAGGATACTAAGCTCCCAGGAGCCATCTCCAACTAAGTAACCATCGGAAATCATCACTAACAATTATCCTGAAACAACAAATTCATACCACCAAGTACAAAGTTATAATGAAGGTAAAGGAAGTCATTAAATCATATACCACTCCAAATAATAGATAAGATAAAGAAGCAGATTATATGACTTTCAAGACAAATATGGTAAGACTATTCCAGTAAATTTATCTCATTTACAAGGGTGTGGGAGAAAACTTACGTTATTTGACAGTGCATAAACTATAAACTACCTTATAGGGTTCTAGATAGTGGGGATATCTCCTAATGGACCACCCTCAGTGGTATGGAATATAATAAAGACAGCTCTTAACAATCACTAAGACCGAAAGCATCTTAAAATCAACGGAAATCTGGAGGCTCCACTCAAATAACTAAAAAAACGATAAACCACAGCTGCTCCGCAAACATGACCAAAAACAGGTGACAGATAATAAAATTTTTCTAATTAGGCGTGCAAATGTTGAATAAAACACAAAATAAGCAAAAAAAGTGCAAGTTTGGCACAAAACACGTAAAAATATTAATAGTTACCTAAAAATGATATTGCAGTGAAAAATTTAAAAAAAATGCGCCACACCTTCTGTTCCTTGAAGGCTGAACTTTAACTTTACACAGTAAGCCTTGGACAATTGTGATGAGTTGGCTTCAGGACGCGATTTTACTATCCTTAAACACAATGTAAAATCCAACGAAATCAATATACCAAGTTATCCATCATTAAAACGACAGATTATCCGTTTCTTATTAAAAATTCTGAGTCAATTAATAACTGTAGTCATTATTCACCTAGCGTAACACAACTTCCGGGAACTTTACAAAGGGTTCGCGAGAAATCCGTCGACTGGAAAAAAAAATGTAATGAGGGGGGCGTGAAACTATATTACGCAACCAACTGCAGTTCACGATTCATCTCCCTTCCAAAAATGGTAAAGACCTAAGGTGACGTCACACACCCACCCGCAAAATTCAAACCTCCCCCTTTCACGTGGGTTTTTTTTCCCGCCAAATTAGAATTATTAGGTCGCGCGAATTTTGCCCAATGAGATAGAATATATATATTAAACCTAGAGTCACAACGTGAGATCTCGAGATCGACGTTTCGCAAATCGCAATACACCTTTTGTCGAGCATGAATCTTTATCAAATACGGGTGGCGCCACCCTAAGAACTATTTTATTACCGTCTGCTGCTATAATCTGTGTAACAAGTTGTCAAGATAGTTTTTAAACGTGTTAAATTAAATACGCAAGTAAAATAATGAAAACTCTAGTCCTTTTTAATCTAATAAATAGATGAAATAAAAATCATAACGATGTTTCTGATTGCAAATAAACAAGTAAAAGTTGTAATTAGTTCCGCTAGAGGCTCACAGATGGCGCTGTCATGTTTTGATAAACTTGCTTGATAAAAGCAATGTGTTTCGCGGTAAGCCGATTTGAATTGGAACTCTATCTATCTCATTGATTTTGCCATTTTGGCGATATGGAAAATGAAAATTACGCAAAAAATTGGAACAAATTTCACGATTAACTGAATTTTATTCAAACTTAGAATATCATTTCACTAAATATTTTTCACATCATTTAAATACTTAGTGTAAAACTAAATTATTTAGTTATAGTCTCCTAATTGAATAAACCTCCAAATCATGCTTGCAAGGTTTTCTTTTTTTGGGGGGGGGGGGGGGGGGAGAATGAAAGAAATTTTATGAAACTTACAAATGATTTTTCAATATTAATTAAGCTAATATTGTGGCACTAAACTGCAGCCCCCTTAATTAAATCTAAATTTGACAGCCTAAGTAATATTAAGGCTCAATTTCCATTAGAAATTTTTCACAATTTTAAGGAAATCATTTTATATTTTTAACCCAATTCAAAATCAAGTCTGAAACATATTTTAATACAAGAAACAGCTTTAAAGTGAGTTAGGCTTAGCACCGCACTTTTTGGCTATTAAATAATCAAAAAACAAATGAAAACGGGAGATTTAATGTAGCATAGAATCAATTATCGCTTTCCCAAGACTGGCGCAAGAGAGAAGCTAAATGACAAAGGCTTATTGATTAAGCCTAGTTGGGAAAGCCTTAGCGGTTAAGCCTCGTTGACAAAGGCTTAGCGATTAAGTCTCGTTGACAAAGGCTTAGCGATTAAGTCTCGTTGACAAAGGCTTAGCGATTTAAGTCTCGTTGACAAAGGCTTAGCGATTTAAGTCTCGCTGACAAAGTCTTAGCGATTAAGCCTTGTTGACAAAGGCTTAGTCACAGTCTTACTTTCAACATTTTTCACGTTATTTTTTGGGTAAATCATTTTGTTAAATTAGACGCGAATAATTGTAGAGGAATATTTCATAATATTCGTAAATTATGAAACTAATTGAATGAAAACAAATAAAACAACCGAAAAAGGCTAATATTTATAAAAATGTCATTGTAGTATCTCCTAGAAATTTTGGTTTAACCTTTTTTTTTTTTTTTTTTTCAACTCCATCAGTGAATGTTTAAATTACGAATGATTTAAGTATTTTGTATATATTGTAATTAATTAGTTGGTGTAGGTTGAACAGGCGTTGGACGAACTAAAGGAGATGAGTGTTGAAGCAAAGTCCTTGATGGAGCAGACCTAAACACAATAAAATTTAGTAAATGGGGGGAAAAATGACCACCAGATGGCGCGAGTAAGATTTTACGCCATCTGGTGGCCGTTATTGAAGATATTTCTACAAAACAATTAGCCTTATTCCTGATCAGCGCCACCTACCCATAGCGGCGACTTTGAGAACTACTGTAATCCGCAAGCCAATCAGATGTCGCCAAAATCTGGTGACGTCACTGACGGGCACTCTCGGGTCTTACCAAAAATGACGTCACCAGATTTTAGCGACATCTGGTTGGCTTGACGATTACAGTAGTTCTCAAAGTCGCCGCTATGGGTAGGTGGCGCTGATCAGGAATAAGGCTAATTACATTAAACGCTAGTTAAAGCGCATCATCTATAATCATCTTCACGTGCACCAATTAATTGATAAAACACTACTTTCTTTACCATAATTTAACACTACTTCACACACTTTCTCCATTTTGATTTCAGGAAAAAACTAAATTGGCGCCATCTGGCGCCTAAAACTGCGCTAAACCTAACCAGTATTTTCAAAAAGGAATAGAAGATAGAGGATAAAATACCTATTATTTGTAGTAGAGTGAATAGTAGTGGGCACCGTTTTACTAGTGGGGGAAGATGGAGTTGATTTGGAAACCGGAGCTGGTGGTTGAGTGGCTGAAACTGGAGATGATGGATGGCTGGCTGAGTTGCTGGCAACGCTACTAGGATCCCAATCCATCTAAATTAAACCCAATAAATTAAGTAATGACTGAGTTTAAAAAGATACAACGTGTTTCAGATTGAAACTAACCAATTTATCATCATTCTTGTCATCCGAGACCCCATATTCAGCTTCGTATTCTTGTAAAACTCCATCTAGATTATAGCGCCGCCTATAATTAACAAAGAAACTTCGAACGTGAACCTCCGTTTTGTTGCCAATGACTTCAGCAATGGCTTTAAAGTCTCGGCCATATTTCCTAACCCCTATTTGTAAGAAAAGTTACAAGATTAGAAATTTTTCCCCATAGGGTGGGCCTGGTTTTCAATTGAATACCTTGAACAGCCAATAAGAGTTCATCATTAGTCCATCTAGCATTTATGCGGGAATTAGCTTCTGATAGTTTGAATTCATCAATACCGGCTGACGTTTTGTGTTTCAACTGGCTAATTATCTGTTTGTTATTTTGTACCTACAAATTTTTTAAAACCATTTTAGTATTCCCTCTTTTTTCCCCACACCAATGGCGAATTATTTAGTGTATCTGTCACTAGATGGCGCTAAAAACTAGCGATATTAGTGACACCATTTCCCATTCTTTCCCACACCTTATTCCTGATCAGCGCCACCTACCCATAGAGGCGACTTTGAGAACTACTGTAATCGGCAAGCCAACCAGACGTCGCCAAAATCTGGTGACGTCATTTTTGGTAAGACCTCGAGAGTGCTCGTCAGTGACGTCACCAGATTTTAGCGACATCTAATTGGCTTGCCGATTACAGTAGTTCTCAAAGTCGCCGCTATGGGTAGGTGGCGCTGATCAGGAATAAGGCTAATAGGCTAATAGCCCATTTTGAATTGTATCTAACACTAGGTGGCGCTAAAAACCTAGCGATATTAGGGACACCTAGTGGGTAACAAATTAGCTTCAAATTAATTTTTCTGATTTATATTCTATGCTTACATCCTTATTATTTTTCCATGATGGTCAAACATTTTCACAATGACCACATGGTCTCTTCTAAGATTGAAACCCAACTACTAGTAAGAGAATATTTTGTACCTGTCTCTTAAGAGAAACAACTTCAGAGTCCATGGCTTTCAATATAGCATCTCCTTGCTTAGAAGGGCCAGTAGCAATGGCCACCAAATCATCATAGCTAAGATGCATTCCCCTTGGAGGTTTACGTTTGCTTCTAACTGGATTGTGACGCGTAGAAGTAGACTCGTGTTTTCTAATGGGTCCTCCTGGACTACGTAACATTCCTGTTCTTCTAAAGCACTGAATACAAGCGTGGCATAAACTGCCTTTGGGCGAGGTATATAAGGTCGCAACAGTGTTGCAATTTGAGCAAGGATTTTTTGTATTCCCATCTTCCTTCTGTTGAGAAGAGAAGTTAGAGGTTTCAAACCAATTTCCACATTTTTTTCAATCAATTACCAATTCTTTGGTTTCATTTTCCATATCACTTTCATTTTCAGACGGAACTTCAGAACCAGCATCGCTTTAAAGTTTAAAATTTTAGTTTTTAAGTGATGTGATATCACGGTTTCTCTCTCTCGCGCTCTCATACCTGCCCTCCTCTCTACTATTAGCGAGTTTTCTAGCTTGACGATCCATTAAACTCGTCCTACACCTTGTTTTTTTCCAAGAGTAGTAATATTTAACGAGACTGGCAATTGATTTATCAGGCAGCTAAAATTCAAATCAAATTTTTCCTAATTTTGAAACCAAATCCTTTTCTAATGATTTGAAGCCTCTTAAAAGTCAAAAAGATGATCGAACCATTTGTCTTATTCTGTGAAAGCTTTTTCCGTGAAATTGAAAAGCCTGTTCAAACAGAACTTTATCTTCCACGGACCATTCATCAGGAAATGGAGTAAAGTTTGGAAGATCAGAAAGGGCACGATCCACGTCATATTTATGCCAAAAAAGCATTCCCAGAGCTTGTTCAGCATTATAACCAAACTTCTCCTTAGAAAGAGTAATGTATTCTTCCACTGGAAATTAAGTTTTAAATATCATTTATGGTTCGTTTTTTTCATGGTAACGGGTTAGAATTTATCCTTTTGTACATTTTGAATCTGGGATTTCATTACAAGGTGACCAAACAAGCAATGCCCTCTCTGGCATAAATTCTGGACATGGTTCCGTTGATGAGACAACATCAGGAACGACTGCTTGATAATCGTCTCCAACTCTCATACCTGAATCTTCGACAAATTTTCACATTTAAAAATTTTCTTAGAATAATAATAATAATAAAGCCTGATATAATCACCATGCTGGGAGTCTTCAGAAACGTTGCTATCTTCAGATATTAGCTGCACTCCGTTAGGGCTTGCAGCGCGGGAACGTCTCCCACCAGCCCTAAGTTTGATGCAATTATCATCACCACTTCCTTTTTCTGCTAAAACCATTTGCTTGGTACGGATTATTAACGATTTTTGAAGTACTTATAATATTTTCTACAATATATTTTAAGCTTTGTTTGAATTAAAAAAAATTTCCCGCCGACACTAGGGAGCGCGACGAGACTAAGCCATAATCTCAAAAGCAGGGAGCTTTTAATTGTGGCCAAGGCTTAACTTTATCGAAGTTCGTTTCTCTTAAACAATGATAAAAAACCTAAATGTTCATTAAATACTTTGCAAAACGCATACTTTATAAGTTAAAAGTTATTTTAAGCAATTTACGCAATCGTACTTAATATATTTCTCGTAATTCATGGCACTTTCTATTCTCGACGCTCTTCTACTAGCCGCTCGCTGCCGATTGGCTAAAAAGGGAGCCGAACTCGAAAAGTTCTACTGTATCCATCCTCGAGATAAAATAGTTATAGCTTTAATTAAATATTTTCATGTGTTTAAATGGTTTATATTAATTTTTACGCTTAATTTCTCGTTAAAATTGATAGAAATTCTAGTTTTACTTAAAAAAAGCAAAATTCTTCACAAAATGTTTTAAAAAGTAGTACATCTTGAATAATTTTCTACGACACATTTTCTAAATCTAAAGCATTTTTAAAATTCTTATTTATTTCTAACCAAAGTTGAATACAATTTATACAATTATTAAAGGTATCCATTAAATTTGTTATTTTGGGATTTTATTTAAAGTTTATGTTCAAATTTTGCAATAAAAATTGTGATTTGGAAGTTTGATCACAAAGGAGGAGCTTGCATCCACGTTAACAGCCAATGAACCTGCGTAATTTTATCATTCTATAACTTCATTGGCTTATGGATTGATCCAAACTCCACCTTAAAATAAGAAACTATTATATTAACTTACTCCTGTAATAATAATATCATCCAAAAGAAAATAAATTTTATAAATTTAAATATTATAAATACTTTTTCGTGTAATTTTTACAAAATTTTTACTTTCTCTTTAAAAATAATAGCGAAAAACATAAATAATTTTGTTTCATAGCCATTAGTAGGCGGAACCTTTATAACTGGCTTCTCTAATCCTTCGGCCTTCGTATACAACTTACGCTCACATTATTTGAACACTTATATGAAGAAACCTAGCATTTGTACAGCATATTTTACTAGTGTCAAGTGAGACCGTAACCTCGACAGAATAGGTGTACGCCCTCTAAGAATATACTAACAGTAAAAACCACGTATCTTTTCAATGCAGTTCGGAAAACGTTACAGACATTTGGCTTCCAGATTATTTTGGGGATCACAACGTGCGTTTGTTATGTAATTTCAGTGTTGACGCTAGAGACACCACAGAACAACAAATAAGATGGTGTAAAGTGATCCTACGTACTTTTTGGTACTAACCAGGATTTATAAAAAACGCTCATTACGATATTATAATTAAATTTAATCTCGAATTGAGTGATTCTCGATGTTTCTTAGTACTTTAATTACTATTTTCGTTGGGCGAAACGCCAAAAACCTCATCACACGTCGCGCTGTAGACAAAGAAACTAAAACAACAAATGGCAGGCCTCAATGATAATGAATCTCCCATTATCAGCCAGGAATCTGAACAATATAAGGTGATTAGCGTAAGATCTCAAATGTCACCGGGATTGGAATTAGAATTGAAATTGGGTGATGTGTTGGATGATCATGATGACGACCCCAATACTGATATGGATTTGGAGTTCGAGAGCCCTTCACCTTCCATAAAAAGTGGCAATTTCAATTTGGCAATGAAAAAATGCCACCTGTGCTTGCGAAAACGGCATACCTTTTTCTGTGAAGATTGCGTGGAAAAAGGGAATTTCACTCATTCCAAAGCAAAGTATCCTGAGAGGTAATGGACTTGGGTTTCTCAGAGCGTTCGAAAACCTTCGCTCAACACAATGGGGACACGAACCTATAAGAGTGCTGTCAGTTGTGACGTCAGATCCAAGGTTAAACGTCACGAGTCAGCCTTTAGCAATGGGCGGCCATGACAGTTACCGTTTTTTCTTTATGGGAAAACCGCATGGGTGACGTCACACCGGCGCTTCTGACAGCACTCTATAGAGCTATCTCAGTTGTGACGTCAATGCCTAGGTAAAACGTCATGGGCATAGCTTTGACAGTTGGCGGCCATGTTTGGTACCGCTTAGGTTCTATAGAGTGCTGTCAGTTGTGACGTCAGAGCCAAGGTTAAACGTCACTAGTCTGCCTTTAGCAATGGGCGGCCATGACAGTTACCGTTTTTTCTTTATGGGAAAACAGCATGGGTGACGGCACACCGGCGTTTCTGACAGCACTCTATGGGCAAAGAGCATGGGTGACGTCACACTAAGGCTTCTGAGATAACTCTATAGAGTGCTGTCAGTTGTGACGTCAGATCCAAGGTTAAACGTCACGAGTCTGCCTTTAGGAATGGGCGGTCATGACAGTTACCGTTTTTTCTTTATGGGAAAACCGCATGGGTGACGTCACACCGGCGCTTCTGACAGCACTCTATGGAATGCCCCTTTGATGCCTTATTTATAAATTATTTCATTTATGCAGGTTTGCAGATAAAAAATTAAAGTTCTATGCCTTAAAGGAACAACTGAATGATTACACTATGCGGTATGGTAAACAAAAAAATCAACCTCCGATAAATGATCAGAAATTTTTAATTTTTTGATACAGAATTCAGACATTAGCTACTAAAAAGAATGCGACCAAAGAAGTGGTATTATTATTGAAACCACCCTTAAATTTATACTCCAAAAAATTGACCCAAAAATTTTAAAATTTTTAGAAGAATTCTATAATTTTGCTTAAAGAACGAATAAAATTATTAAAATTAGCCATGGAAGAAAAAAACATTAAAATAAGCCAAAGTACGATATGACAAAGTTATCTAGAGTTGTCATTGCGTTATTTTATAACAAGCGTGTTATAAATTTATAATTACAGGAGAAGAAAGTGTCAAAAAATTGAATGAAACTATTATCGAGCAACGTGCTAGGAGACTTAAAACAACGGAGAGAATTAATAAAATGATTAAATACAAAACTATTCACGAGGATCGCATTAAAATGAAAAACGCCACTTTGGAAGATAACTTAATAGCGCTGAAGGAAATTAAAAGAGAAAATATCAACTTGTTACTTCGTTACATTTTTCCTGTACATAAAATACCAAAAATCAAAAGGTTGATTGAAATTGGAAAAGTTTCAATAACAAAATTAAAATTAAAAAAATTTTAATTCATAGTAATGAAGATGATGATTCGTCATCAGAAGCTCAACAACTAACTTTTCTCAAGAAACATTGGGTAGTTCCCGACTGCCAAGAAGCGGAGTACAAAATTTTGGATGCAATACTACCCGCCAATTGGAATTATTCAGATTATTCATCGTGGAGTCCCGCCATGAAAAGTCACGAATCTCCATCGATGGAAAGCATTTACAACAATCCTGCCAACCGGATAATAGCGGCTTTAACCTATACTTCGCAATTAGTCGCTGTCCTAGCTTATCTATTAGACGTTAGATTACCAAAGAACATGTGCTATAGGTAGATTGAAAAATTTGTCACGAGTTCAATTAGCCTTATTCCTGATCAGCGCCACCTACCCATAGCGGCGACTTTGAGAACTACTGTAATCGTCAAGCCAATCAGATGTCGCTAAAATCTGGTGACGTCATTTTTGGTCAGACCCCGAGAGTGCCCGTCAGTGACGTCACCAGATTTTAGCGACATCTGATTGGCTTGCCGATTACAGTAGTTCTCAAAGTCGCCGCTATGGGTAGGTGGCGCTGATCAGGAATAAGGCTAATTTAATATCGCTTATTAAATAAATCTCTTTAGCGAATTCTGCAATGCTGAAATGGAGGAAGAGCAGTTTTTAGTTAAAGTTGCCAAGTTAAATATAAATATAATTCATCTCTGTTTGAGTCAAAACGTTGATTCCACCCTGTTGCATCCTTCAAGCACCCTGCAAAATTTAATGTACATATTTAACCCAGAAACTAGTGACTTAGGAAGGTAATTTAAATTTAGGCACCTGACTTACCCGCTCGTACCGTTTCACAAAGCCTAAAATTCAACTAACGGTAACGTTTCATTAGAATCGGCCCTGTATATATCAGCCCCGAATTGGCAGACGCCATGACTCAGTCTTTCAGAGAACTTAATTTTTCCGTAACGGAATCCGAAGAGGAAGATGTCCACTTGGACAATGATGAATGGGAAACCGTTAGCAACGACCCATCATTTGAACCGTTTATTGTCCCGACACACGGTAGCACGAGTGTTACGACAATTGTTAGTTCCCAGTCTTTGGTAAAGAATTAATTCCAGACCCGCGCTGTATTAATTTCTATAATGTTTTTTATTTTTTTTTTGTATTATAGCAACCGAGACAAGTTCCAAATGCTGCTCAAACTACGAGCACTATTGGAGGTGGTCTCATGTCTTCAGTTGCTGGATTATTTAGGTGGCAACGCTAGATCGAATTGTCAAGTTTTCGAAGCTAGCAAAAATTTCGTTTTTTTTTTGTTTTTTTTTTTTTAATTTTAAGTGAAATTTTTTTTTAATTGTAATAATCGTAAAAAAAAAAAAAGAATTTTTTTACCGCACAATGGTGCCTCTCCGTAAAAATATAAATAAGACAAATTTTTTAATGTCTGTGATAGCTGAATAAAAATTTGATATTTTAGCGTTTTTTATTGTGTGGTTTCTTTGATTTCCAAGGAGGTAACAACAACTTTACGTTTTACAACGAAACTCATTCAGTAGTTACGAAAAAAATCTATTATGATGTAATTTACTATCAAGAAGCGATATCTAGTTTATTAGGGAGAAGGTATAAATTCGCCTCCACATTTCCGGCTTTATCTCCAGTCCAAACGTATAGTAGGTCCGGAGTTAATCCCCGCCTCTAAATTACAACCAGCATCTCATTGGTTCTTGAAAACTCACGACAGCGCGACGCGAATGACGAAAATTACAATCATATTTTCCGACTGAGGAGAGTGTAGCGAAATAGCCCGGCCTCCTTTTACGTCCCCCCTTGTATTTTGAAAGGGGGACTGGGACTATGGCGCGCGAATACTTAGCCTAGGCATCTTATACCTTCTCCCTAATAAACTAGAAATCACTTCTTGTTACTATCCTACCAGTGATTTGCGAGTCCCGTTTTTTCGGTTTCGAGCTGAGTCGAAGTATTAAAATAAAAATTTGAAATTTCACATCGAGTATCAAACAGTCTTTCGAGTATCGAGTATTTAGAATTTTAGATTAGGTCAAATATACATTTTTTTCTTCTGGAGTACTTATAGAGGCCCAAATATTTACTTGTCGAGTATTAATCGAGTAAATTTCTAGAAAATAATGAAGATGTTCCGTTATCTAATATCTAACAAGCTTAAAAGATTGTCTATTCCTGACTAAAGTTATAAGCGTTGAATTAGAGTATTTGTCGAGTATTCAAGAAGTTATAAGCGTTGAATTAGAGTATTTGTCGAGTATTCAAGAAGTTATAAGCGTTGAATTAGAGTATTTGTCGAGTATTCAAGAAGTTATAAGCGTTGAATTAGAGTATTTGTCGAGTATTCAAGAAGTTAAAATGCTACCCGAACCTTTCTCGAGTATCTCATTATGTTGTTACCGAGTATCGAGCCGAGTACTTAACTCAATAACAATTAACATATTGAGATACTAGCATAGTAGCATTTAACATAACGAGTACTCGCACACTATTGATCCTCCTTACTTCTTGCCTTTTTTTTTCTATTTGGACCACAAACTATTCGATTTACTTCAAAAAACTCAACACTTTTGAAAAGAGTTGTTATCCCCTCTTTGCGATCTTTGATATAAAAGTGCTATAAAAGAACATAAAAGAGAAGTTCCGCTCTACTGAATTTGAAAGTGAAAAAAAAAGAAAACGTGTTGAAGTCCAATTGCCGCGGCGTTTAGGGAAGTATCTAGGTCGCTAAACACAAACGAAATGAAGAAGATACGACCATCCGAGACTAACTGTGGCTTGTAGAGGAAGGAGCGACGTTCTAAATGTATTAAAATGACGCGATTGCATGACCAGTCACCTGGAATCAATTAGAGCCTGTTAGTCAAACGGTATAAAAGCGAAATTCCGTCATGAAAGCTACTTCATAAAGAGTTTAAATTCTAGAAAGTGAAGACACTTTATTAGCAAACGAAAGACAGAATCAAATATGAAAGTTAGCGTAAGTCGAAGATGTCATTTTTTATTTCTTAAGTACCTTTTTGTTTACCTTATTTCTTTTTCTTCTATTCTACAATCTCAATATTTTGTTTTCAATCGAAATATTTTCCCAAATTAACAATTAAGTTTTTAAATAAATTAATTTTAATGATTTTATTAATTCGAATTGCAGTGCGCAGTCTTAGCTTTGTTGGCTATGGTCATCGGTTTAAGCCATTGCTACCCCGTTGATCAGCTTTTGGCTCAAGATTCGACTCAACAACAACAAATTATTTTAATTCCCGCCAATATCCTTAAACAAGCTCAACAAGATTTAGTAGCGTCGGCTTCCGAAAACCACCAAGAAGATCACGAACCATCTGAAAGTGGTCATCACCATGGTCACCATGAACATCACGGTCACGGTGGTGGACACCATGGACACGACGCTAGCGGTTATTTAGATATGGGAGCTTACAGCGGTAAACACGGAGCGTTTGGATGGTACGCCGATTTCCCAGTTGGTCATCACTAAATTAATTCCGTTCATGTTTTATTTTGTTGTTGTGTTTATTTGTTGATTAAAAAGCCGCTTTTGCCAAAAATCAAATTCATGTTATGTTTGTCGCACTTTTTTTAACATACAAAAGAACTTAAGCGTCGATGCAAATTTTTATTATTTTTTTTTCCTAAGATGAGTGAAAGCGTAACTTTAAATGGTAGCTAGTATATTTTTAACACCCATTAGATTTCGCTTATTTTTATTTAATCAAAATGATTAATTAATTAATTATTTTGACTCATTAGCTATGATTTTAACTAGCACCAAAATGTCCGTGAATGTTTTTTTTTTTTTTTTTTCAAATTGTTTGTTTGAAAGACAAATTTAAAACTATATAAGGTTAAGTAACTAGGCAACCAAAATAATTGATTAGCATCTTAGAAACCGCCTTATTCCATAGAAATTTCAGTTGGCCTCGAGTGTTCTCTCCCTCATATCGGAGAAATTTAGATAATCATTTAGATATCCTTATTTAACGTTAGAAAATGGCAATCAGTTGCATATTAAAGGGGCCGGCAACTTTGGCAAAGATGCATGACCTAATTCGTTCGACAACTATGACCTATCGACCTATTTGAGGAGTTTGACGGTAACTTATACCATGGATAAAAAAATGCGCGTGAGGAAATTTGTTTTCACGCTATAGGATAGGCAACTCCCTATCTCCGACGTCAGCTTATTCTGTATACACTCTGTTACAACATCGGTTGGCAGCACGCGCAAAGCTAGCTCTCTATATAAAGCAGCTTTGTGCGTGCTGACAACAGACGAACGAAATAATGATTTCAAGGAGCTAAAATCTCGATATCTCCGACGTCAGCTTATTCGATTTATAATCTGTTCCAGCTTCGGTTAATGTCATGACGCGCAAATCTAGTTCTCTATGTAAAGCAGCTTTGTAAGTTCTGACAACAGACGAACGAAATAATGATTTCAAGGATCTAAAATCTCGAGATTTAAATCCTGAAAATGAGTTTTTCTTTCGTATATTGTCAACACGCGCAAAACTAAGTTACATAAAGACCTAGGTTTGCGTGTGCTAGCAACCGAAGCTGGAACAGAGTATATACCGAATAGCTACCGTCAGAGAGAAGGGAGTTGCCAATCCTATAGAGTGAAAACAAATTTCATCGCACGCATTCTAATTCTAAATTTATTCATAAAAACACTTTGATGGAAGTTGACAGCCCCTTCAAATAATTGAAATAGCATCATTGTAAATTTGGCCAAGCTTTAATTAAAAAAAAAAAAAAAAAATGTTTTCCCCGCCATATTTATTAGATTAGTTCTTTGGGAAAACTGCCGAGAATGTAATTAATGTTTAGAACCATTTTTGCATATTTTTCTTTCAGTTTTTAAAAAAATATTTCACGTTAAGGGGGGGGGGGATTGATTTGAAAAAAAAAAAAAAAAAAATCTAAAAGTAAAAACCCACCAGAAAAAAAAACAAATCTTCATTTCTCTTTTAAGATCCATATAATATATTATTATTGCATATTAATTATCATCTTTTATATCTTTTTTTTTATTTTAATCCTTTCCGAGAAAATCAAAAATATATATTTTTGTACTATTTATATCATATACATATTATAGGCTTTTTTATTTTTTTTTTAAACTTATTAATTTACAACAAAAGCCAAATAATCGTAGACAGGAAGGGGACAGACGAAGAAGTTAGGCTAGGCTCAACTCCGACATACAATCAAATCTTTCGTAGATTTGATTTTTGCGTGTAATAAATTCGAAAAACATTTGTAAAAATCGAGGTAAATTCAGCGATACTCGTTGATTGTGTACGTATATAGAACTTTCCAACAAAAGCGGTTGCAAGTTTCTTTTATATCTATATATATATATATATGTAATTGTCAAACCGCAGCGAGTGAAGCTGTATGTAAAGCGGGGAAGCTTCGTATTTTGGATAATTTGTTTTTGCTTTAGGAAAAAAATGGAATCATAATAAGTTGAAGGTAGAATTATTATCGTTAGAGGATGTTTATGGAAATCTTTTGAGAAACGCCGCAAAAACGCATCCTTACGTCATATTGGATTGGAGTATTTACCAATTTAATTTGACAACAGGAAAATGAGTTTGGTTTTTACTTTAGGAAACTGATTTCGATGTATTTTTTTATACATGATTTCGTAATTAGACTTTTTGTGGCAGCGCTTTCGCATGGATTGGAATATAGAATGATTTAATTTCATGGAAATAATTATTAATCAGATTGTTTTATCGTTATTGGGTACTTGTAGCGGAAGAGGAAGGAGGAAAAGGAGGAGGAGAAGGCGAAAAAGAGTCAGAAGAATCGCTTTTCTTCATTCGTTTTTGAAGTGGTTTATCATACACCCAATGCTCTCCAATCTCATGAAAAACCTATAGCAGACAGATTTAAATAGTATCTAATACTGAAATTCTGATTAAACATCTTGTTTCAACAAGGAGTATGCATTAGAGGAGATTTTTGGAGTCAGACACAATGCATGTAGTCCCCTGTTCATAAGATGGTACTGTGGCGTTCCCCAGCAACCATGGTTACCGCTACCCTTCAGGGCAAGAGAGACTCAGGCTTGGAAATAAGGTTTATTTCTGAACTAGTCCTCCGGACCAGTGACCCCTGATGTCTTAAATATGAAACTGGTCCGGGGACTAGTGACCCTTCCCCAATTTATTTTTCTACTGGTCCCAGGACTTGTGGTCGTTCTCTCTTCTAAAAAATCTCTCTCGGCTTAGAGTGGTATACACAACTGGACTCCTGGAGTCGAAATTTATGTTAAAATGAAAATAATTAAAGAGGTCCCCATATCAATTTTTAATGAAAGTAGGAATTAATAAACTAGTCATTGGGACCAGTGACCCTCGCGTTTGAATAAAAAAAGTGGTCCAAGCTATTAATAAACTGGTTTTTGACCTGTAAACCTGTCTTATTTCCTAGCCTGAGAGAGAGTACGTTCTGGCGCATGTGTTGAAGCCTCCTTGCTTTCATAAGCCTGTTTATAATTTTGAACATCCCTCGTTTCCACATACAACCACGTGACGCGCGCCTCTACCAACACCTCGTTTAATTCCCTTCCTCTTTCCAGAGCCAGTCTCCCCTAGGCTCTTATACATCCTCCTTGTTTCAAAGAGACACTAGATTGGTCAGTCCCATTGGTTTGTTAACTGCACGACGTTCTTTAATTCAGGAAGCCAATATAAGTGACACCAGCGAGCGAGGAAGTCACATTATTCGAATTCTACCCACAAGGGTTTCTGTACTCAATCTAGTGTTCCTTTAAGTAAAATTAAAAGGGACAAACAAACCCTCGTCTCCCATATTCCATTCGTTTCTTTTCGAATACGAGCCTCTTCTCTCTGTTTCTGTTCTAAAACAAACTTTGCTTCAGTAGCCATTTGCACATTCCGGAACTTGAGAGCGGCTGAGACCTCTTTCCAAAGGCTATATATGAAATTCAATTAATCACATTTTGAGACAGAAAAACCTCTTAAAGGGACTCTCAACTTCGCCGCAACACGTAGGAATTATCTTTTTAGTGGCATCGAATAAAACCAGAAGTGAGATGAGACTAGGAGTGAAGGGCTCTAGCATTGATAGTAGATCCTGGCATTAGTGAACAAATTTGAGGATTTTATGCCGCTTCAATCGCGCCTACACTAGAGAGAAAAAAATTGGTCGAGTTCCAAAAACATTTCCTACCCCCTTCCCCTCAACCTAAAGCGGCCGAACACGGACGCGGCTGCTTGAATCTAGTTCGGCCGTCTACCACCGCGAGCGTCTCACGTTTTGGAGGAGAAATTCAGAAACCGCCACTAGAGGGCCAACCGTTCTTGTGTTATCAAGAATATTCACGTTCGCCAAGTGAATTAAGAATTTGGTTAGCTCAGTACTTCTGGTCTCATCTCACTTCTAAGAACCGTAACCACGTAAACATATTGTAAAGTCCTTTAAAATTATTAAAGGGGCTGCAAACTCGAGGTTGAAAGCCCGTTTAACGTAAATTTACGCTCTTTCAATTACTTTCTAGACTCAAACGACTCTTGTTCAGCTATTGGACGAACTTTTTTCTTGATAATTGGAATGCTTTGAGTATCGACAAATAATTCAGATTTCTGCGATATTAAAAATCCATTTGTAAGATTTCAAATGAATGTTTTTGGTTTTAAATCTTTATCTTTACCCCATTTGACCACTTGGCTGTCATTTGCCCATTCCATTCGCCGGTTATATTAACAAATGGTTTTTTGTCACCGGGTTGAAATATATCGGCCGAAACGCGATGTTTCTTTCCACCATAAAATGGCTGAAAGTTTGAAGAAAAGGCTTCAGATTTAGTTTAAGTTTTAAATAAAAGATTACGCGCGCCTTATACCTTCATCTGAAATTCTACATTTGCAAAGTACCCGCTTTTAGCACAAGTTATGTTAACCACGCCTCCCAATTCTATCCAGGGTACAGTTAAAATAGACCTAAAAACGATATATAAAATTGTATTGGTCCCCTTTTCCTTCTTGGTGTCCTTCTATGTCTGGCAAATCGTTCAAATACCTTCCGTAACCATTTGGGAATGTAATTAGGTACTCCTCGTCCCATTTGACCAATGAAACGCAGCCTTGTCCGATATTATGCACTCCTATCGATAATCCCAGGAACTTTGATTTGGTCCATATGTGAGCGCAGAGGGAAATTCCTTGCTCAAAATGCTCGGCGTAAAATGCGGATACTGTTGCGCGGAGAGACAATATGAATTCCTATGACGCGCCAAATTTACTTGACATAATCGTTCTTACTAGGGGGATGATGAGAAACTTGTTCAGCGATAAACGCCAATTGATTTTTGTCGCACCAAGGGATAGGTCCATCGTCTACTTTTTGTTGAATGGGTTCTCTACCTTCTACATCCCAATGACAACGAAAGACTTCTCCCAGAATGGGATTGAAAGGTTTTTTGGCTACGGAACTCTTTCTTCCAGCGTGGAACGCCGATAAGTACCATTTTACAACTTGAACTATTCTGTCACGTGGGCTTTCAAAATCGGGAATACTGTCATGATGGTGGTGGTGGAAATTTTGCGAAATTACTTTTTAGCACCTGAGTAAATTCCGTAGTTAAAACTGAACAGCCTTTACTACATGTTTAAACATCAAACGCCACAGATTACTTGACGAATAAACACCAGGCAATGAAACGAAAGCTTCGGAACAAATCCGGATAAAAATTGGTTTTTGAAAATATTTGGATATTCACGTCTGAACACATTTTACTTGGGAATTGATTTCAGGACAGTTCATTAACACAAATCAATAAGTGCAGATTACAATAACACTGAAAGGATTGCAACAAAACAGATGTACTATTGAATGGAGTGCAACAAAAACGGGTGTACATTCGAAGCACTGCAACAAAGACAAATGTATTTTCGAAAGCATTGCGACAAAACAGGCGCTTTTTCCAAGGATTGCGACAAAACTGGCGGTTTTTTCAAAGGATTGCGACAAAACTGGCGGTTTTTTCAAAGGATTGCGACAAAACTGGTGGTTTTTTCAAAGGATTGCGACAAAACTGGTGGTTTTTTCAAAGGATTGCGACAAAACTGGTGGTTTTTTCAAAGGATTGCGACAAAACTGGTGGTTTTTTCAAAGGATTGCCACAAAACTGGTGGTTTTTTCAAAGGATTGCGACAAAACAGGTGAGTCTTTGAATGGATTGCGACAAAACAGATGCGTTGAAATAAAACAGAAGCATTTTGAATAGCTTGAAACAAAACGAGTGCATTTTGAATAGATTGAAGTAAAACAGCTGAATTTTGAATAGCTTCAAATAAAACAGCTGCATTTTGAATAGCTTCAAATAAAACAGCTGCATTTTGAATAGCTTGAAAACAGATGAATTTTGAGTAAAAACGGGTAATTAGAAATGATCCTTGTAATAGAAACTGATTATTTCTGAACAACTTGCAAGGTAGAAGCATTCTAACAATTTCCATATTATTGAAGATGTTCAAACATCTAACAAGGCTTTGCTCAGTCCCATATACGTTCAATTTTACCTAACAAATATATCAGGATGGGCGAAAAAGTCTGCGTACATCTCTAATAGTGACCTTTTTTCTAAAAAAAAATGATTGGACAAACACACGAAATTACCATTGAAGTTTAGCGTACAGAAAATAATCAAAATTTCTTCTCAAACAACCTAATATGAAAGTAGGTAAAACCACTTTGGTCAAGTCCATTCCAATTTTGACTTGAGACAATAAATGAGATATGACACTCCCTTGACCCTCTAATGACCCCACTACGCAAGGAAAATAAAACATTTTAGCAACATGTAGGGTTAAAAATTGACGAATTAGAGATCGAATCTTACATTCTTCTTCTTCATCTTCGTATATTGCTAAGAAAAAATATATCCACATAAAATTAAAATGGGATAATTATTAAGATTATTATTATTGAGTTAGAAAAACAAAGACAACCATCAAAATTAATGCTGTTATCATCATTCAAGAAGTTAGCGTGAGGGTTTTTAGACAAGGGATTTGCAGTTTTAGGTGATTCACTCTCCGGGGTTTCCGCCGCACCTTCAAAGATTCTAGGATTACTGGGACTTTGAACTGCACTGGCCATAACTTCCTCAGTCGCGTCGTAAAAGTCCTCATCATCGCTACTCGAATACGATGTTTCAGGAACTATTAAATTGAGAGGCGCCGAAGAGCTTGATATAAGATGGCCAATGTTACCAGTAAGAGCTAATTAAGAGTTGAGAAAACAAATTCTTTTATACAACATTTGTTGCGTCAGATCCCCTGAGCTTCGTGAAGGACCTGACCTAATGAATTACTGCTACCAGAAGTGAGATGAGACTAGAAGTGAAGGGCTCTAGCATTGGTAGTAGATCCTGGCACTAGTGAACAAATTTGAGGATTTTATTCGCCGCTTCTATCGCGCCTACACTAGAGAGAAAAAAACATTTCCTACCCCACTTCCCCTCAACCTAAAGCCGCGGAACACGGACGCGGCTGCTTGAATCTAGTTCGGCCGTCTACCACCGCGAGCGTCTCACGTTTTGGAGGGAAAATTCAGAAACCGCCACTAGAGGGCCAACCGTTCTTGTGTTATCAAGAATATTCACTTTCGCCAAGTGAAGAATTTGGTTAGCTCAGTACTTCTAGTCTCATCTCACTTCTGCTGCTACAAGGCAATTTTTTAATACTTTCTAGATGTGATTTTCCCTGACCAATGGCTAACATCTTTACCAAACATACGCAATACTCACAGAGCTCTCTAGGATGAGTTGCGTGAAAATTATTATCTTGAGCTAGCTCGACAGTTCTGTCAAGCATATTCAAATTAACTGGTCTATCATCGCGAAGTTGGGATTCGGCACCACCTTCTTCGTCTTCGCTAGTTTTCTCCATACTTTTATCTGTACACAAATTTGGACTTATTTTTTTGCTTTCAGAGACAGCTTTTTTACTTTGTTCATCTATGGATGGATGAATAACAGAAAAGAATTTTTAAAAAGATTCGATAGAACTTTTTACAAAAACTTTTATATCCAATAGAAAAAGCAGGAACTTTTAAAGCTCATCCAGTACGACGAACTACCTGAATTATCTTCTTTCGATCCAGAAATATTATTTTCCGATTGATTTATGTTAACATTATTATCCTGTAGCGTTATTTGAGGTTTTAATATACTATCAGTGTGATGAGTCGTATTCTAAAATACACGAGCAAAAAGTCAAAAATCTTCGTTTCAGTATCTTATCTAATGTAAGGTAACGTAACGTTACAAGATATGTATTTTATCAAAAGTCCATTAAGTGAAGTAAATAATTCATAGCATGGTCTAGTTCGATCGTTGATAGTTTCTAACAGAGTTACATTACAGGGGCTGTGGGACAAACGACTATCTTCATAAAAGAGCTCAGCAAGGGTTGCCACGAAATCATCAGACTCAAATTCCCTGACTTCTCCACGTTTTCCCTGATCTTCTTTACGATTTTCCCAGACTTTTTTGACCCATAAGTAAACAATCGCGTTTAAATCGCAATTTTGAATATGTAAAGTAAAACATTGCGGAGATTTTGGTGTCTGGTCAAATGTTATCTAGCTAAGACGGCTTTATGGTTGAACCGCAGATATTTTAGCCACTTTAACCGAATTCCCCGAAACTGTTAAAATTCCCTGACTTTTAAAGGTTTTCCCTGAAACTGTTAAAATTCCCTGGCTTTTAAAGGTTTTCCTTGAAACCGTTACAATTCCCTGACTTTTAAAGGTTTTCCCTGAAACTGTTAAAATTCCCTGACTTTTAAAGGCGTTTTCCCTGAAACTGTTAAAATTCCCTGACTTTTAAAGGTTTTCCCTGAAACCGTTAAAATTCCCTGACTTTTAAAGGTTTTCCCTGAAACCGTTAAAATTCCCTGACTTTTAAAGGTTTTCCCTGAAACTGTTAAAATTCCCTGACTTTTAAAGGCGTTTTCCCTGAAACTGTTAAAATTCCCTGACTTTTAAAGGTTTTCCCTGAAACTGTTAAAATTCCCTGACTTTTAAAGGAGTTTTCCCTGAAACCGTTACAATTCCCTGACTTTTAAAGGTTTTCCCTGAAACTGTTAAAATTCCCTGACTTTTAAAGGTTTTCCCTGAAACCGTTACAATTCCCTGACTTTTAAAGTTTTTCCCTGAAACTGTTAAAATTCCCCGACTTTTAAAGGTTTTCCCTGACCTGTGGCAACTCCGTTAGCATAACGAGTGGGTAAAAAAGGCGATGGGTTCGGACAAAAAATATTGGAAAAGATATTGGATGTAGTCGAGGTGTTTTGAATATGAAACTGCATGAGCTACATCAAATAATGGGCTTTTGATAATGATAACGTATTAAATTCTTCACCTTAGCAATTTGTAGCAGAACAATAGAATGCTTGATCGCTTCTAGTAGGGTCTGTTAAAATGCGTTTAAAAAAAGAATTTATAGACGCTAGTTTGTTCATTCATGAAATTAGATAAAATTGGGGGAATATTTTTTTTTACATTGGCACGTTCCAGGACTAGAACCATTTGACTTTTTTCTTTTTCATCAGAAATAGATTCTATTTTAGTTTCTAGATTCTATCCAAGAAAGAATATAAAGTTTGTAAGATTTTTCCCATCTCTTTAATAGTTGGGAACATTAATATTAAAATAATCAGTACCTTCACTTGTTCGATAAGGATTTGCAAGTAAGCGTCAGATTCTGTAAGTTTTTTATCAAAATCTTGGATACTAGGAGGGTGTTTAGCATGGGCCCATTTCTTAATTATTTATTATCAATGGTCTTGTTAGTAATTTTGGCTTAAAAGTGACAGAAGTTTGAAAACAAGCCTCGTTATATAAAATTGCCGAGATTCACAACAGGGACCCAGCAATAGAAGGCTCTATTTTCCCTGACATTTAGGTGGAGTATTTTGTCGAATAATAAGTGGGGGAATAAAGAACATTGGTCTTAAAGAGCTACGTTTCTTAGGATAAATTTACAGGGAGCCCACTCTTAAATTTAAATTCCTTATAGGAAAAATAGGAATTTTTTTCCGGAATTATAGGATTTTAAAGGAGAAAAAAATGTGTTTTTATAGGAAAATATACAGGGAGCCCACTCTTAAATTTAAATTCCTTATAGGAAAAATAGGAATTTTTTTCCGGAATTATAGGATTTTAAAGGAGAAAAAATGTGTTTTTATAGGAAAATATAGGACTAAAAATGCTCTAATATAATACAATTTTGGGCTTAAACTATGTAGAAAAATCCCAAAAAATAAAAAATAACAAATTGGATTTTACTTTGAAAACTCAGAAGAACTTAATTAAAATATAACATAATATAATATATAAAAAATCCTAAGCGAGCTCCACAATTTCGGTGTCTATTCAAATGGGATCTCGATAAAAAAAAGCTAAATTTTGATAAATTTGATGCTAAACTATACGAAAACTTCGACTAAATCAAAAATATAGGATATTATAGGACCTTTCATGAAATTATAGGATAATATAGGACAGGTTCAAAAATATAGGAATTTATAGGAATTATAGGACCGGTGGGCTTCCTGAATTTATGCCATTTTGCTGCGTGTGTCCCGACAGATAATGAGTCTTGTCCTCTTTTTTAAAATATGTAAAAGAAACTAACATAGCCGTAAAGATTGCTATTAGTATGTCTAAGAATTGTATCTTCAAGTGCTCGAAGCCATCTTTCCCTTTCGTCCGTGTCTCTCGCTATAATCAATCTATAGTTTAAAACACTGACTCTACGTTTTCACAATCTGCTCATTTCCAACCTTGAAAGTGAAATTGTTTTCCATCTACGGTGATTGTGAATGTGCTATCATCTTCATCATCAATACCGACAACTGCTCCCTAATATTGATTATTTGATAATATTTAACGCTAATGAAGAGGCAGGGCCTAATTGTCTCAACTAATTAAAGCACCTTACTTTCAATCGAACACAGCCTCTACGCGCTCCTCTAACCATTTTGTCTTTCGACTAATTGGAATAGATATAGAAGGGAGTTTTAAGTATAAATATTTCGGGATGATAAGAAGGAAATCTCAAGATATTTTTAGATAATTTTAGGAAACTCCATCACTAAACTAACTAATTAATACACACACAAAAAAAAATATGTAATATTACAAAATACACACTGTATAGTATGATAAAAGCCCAGCATTGTCATCGAGAACAAACCACCTAAACTGCCAACCTTTCATCACATTTGTCCATTTGCCTAAAACAAAATAAAACGTGACAAAAAAAAAATTTGTAAGAATAAAAAAATTGCCTCTGACACATAATATCTACACTAAATAGACAAATGCATTGCTCTTAGAAGATGGAGAGGGTATACACTACATTTTAGGAAATAGGAGAAACATTTATATAGTAGCAAGAAGTGATATCTAGTTTATTAGGTAGAAGGTATAAGATGCCTAAGTATTCGCGCGCCATAGTCCCAGTTCCCCCTTTCAAAATACAAAAGGGGGGGGGACGTAAAAGGAGGCCGGGCTATTTCGCCTCTCCTCAGTCGGAAAATATGATTGTAATTTTCGTTATTCGCGTAGACGCGCTGACGTGAGTTTTCAAGAACCAATGAGATGCTGGTTGTAATTTAGAGGCGGTGATTAACTCCGGACCTACTATACGTTTGGACTGGAGATAAAGAGCTGGAAATGTGGAGGCGAATTTATACCTTCTCCCTAGTAAACTAGATATCACTTCTTGATAGTAGTAACACCTCATATTATTGAACCCATATACGCTAATACGGGAAAAGGCAGGAAACCGATATTACAATAGATAGTGTGCACTAAAGGGGCTAGAGAAATTTCCTCCCCAGTTCCTTAACTTTAACTGCACTTCATGGTTGCCAATAATTTGTGAGAGCATATCCTGCAGATTTGGAACTGAATTATCAGAAGCTAATAGAACTAGAACCTTTTCAGTCTGTTGTATATAGAAGTTGAATTGCACTCACAAATTACTGACAACACTTGTTTGCAGTTTTGCACACTATCTGAAGCTCTTAAATTTTTAACCCATTAATTGTTTACAAGTATGTTGGAAATTGGGATAATGGTTTTTAAACGTGGGATATCAAGAAAATTGTAGGACATTTCAATGATCTTTACACGTCCTGGCATCATGGATTGTGTTTAATTGTTCTAGTGTTTATTGTTTACTCATTTAAGGAAGTGCTTAATTTAGCATAACAATGTGCAATCAGGTGATTAGAGGAGACGCAATTACGTCAATCTTATCTAATCGCTCATGCAATGGGTGTTTCCCTTATAAGATTTCATTAATTAAGGTTATTAAGGCTTTATCGTAGGATATAATTATGATTTAACTTCATCTACAAGAATACTTAAAGCCCGTTATACTATTTTTTACGAAATTCTTGTGACAATGCCAATGACAGTATTAGATTATTCCTTATCTACTGTGGGTGTTTTTCAACCGATTTAATTGTAACCAACGCGACACCCATAACACTGGAGTTTTTTTCCTTCTTTTACATTATTTATGATAAGAAATCTAGAATGTGACATGAAGACACACTTCAGCGCGACACAACACGAAGCCTTGCCTTCGATAACGTAAGGCCCCGGCCTAAAGCATTAAAGGGCTAAATCCAGTACGCTGTACACAAGAATATAATTTAGATTAATTTACTCACTTAAAGGTCCTTCCATTCTTAACTTCTGTGTATGGCGCAGCGCGTGTAGGCCTAAAATACACTTTTATACATAAGCTTAATAAATTTAATAAGTAATAACACGGTTTAAAATCGATTAAAACCCAAAGCGACGCACTCCGCGACGAACACGACTCGTCCTCTTTTGGGCCTATTTTTCTGTTGTGAAATCTGATAGCGCCAGATGGCGCGGATATTTGGAAAATATTAACCAATCAACACGGCTCAACGGAGCCGTCAAGGAAATTTGGGCCAATCAAAAAATTACGTTAAAACTTGCGTTAGTTACGTCATTAAATGTAGACCAATATCAAATTAGGCGGGAGATTTAAGATTAAGAGAAAAATTCACATTAACCAATCAACACGGCTTAACGGAGCCGTTAAGGAAATTTGCGCCAATCAAAAAATTACGTTAAAACTTGCGTTCGTTACGTCATTAAATGTAGACCAATATCAATATAGGCGGGAAATTTAAAAGAAAAACTTTGAGAAAAAAAATCAAACACATTTTTTTTTTAAAAAAATCATTTATCCCATATTTAATTTTAAATCTTTATGTACATTTACATTCAAAAATTAAACGTTTCAGCTAGGTTGGGAGGGAAAAATTATACAAATGTGCATGTGTGTTTTTATTATTAAGAAATATAATTATTATACCCACCCCAAAAAAAAAAAAAAAAAAAAAATTCAAAATTGTTCAGAAAAATTAATCTTCAAAGCATTACACAGAATGCTGATAACACTTAATTTTCCATAAACTTGTAGTTCGGTTGATTATTTTCAGTATAATAAACAAACATTTGTTTATAAATGCCATGATACTGACTTACGTTGTTATTTCTCATTAGAAACAAAAAGCGATTGTTTTTTTTTTTAATTATCTAACAGTAAAAAGTGTGGGTCATATTAACTTGTTACAAAATTAGCTCAACCAAAAGCGTTACTTTTTTCATATCAAAGGATATTTTTTTTTTCCCCCACATTGCAATACTTCCTAAAAGTATATGTCTCGTTAAACTCTACAAATACGTATATTCTAATTTTAAAACTTCTAAAACAGTGATTTTTTTTTTTTAATCTTCCCAGGGTTTGAAAATCTTGCGATATCCAAAGATATTGCTTGGTTTTTTGGTAAAACGTTTCACCTATTTTTCCCCTAAAACTATTTTACACGTATTTATTAAGCTTTCTAAAACACAATCATTAAATTTTTGACGTAAAAGTTAAGAAAAATAGTTAAAGGTTGTTAGTGTAGTAATTATCTTGTTAAATAAAATAAACGTCATTAATTAATATCAGGGATATTATCGTATTAAAAACTCTGAAAACCAAAACCCGCATATTTTAAATACGAATGTTAAATACCAGTACTAATTTTATGTTTTTTATCTCTTGTCCGTTGATAATTATTTTAAATAGAATTTTTCTTTTCTTTTTTTTTTTACGTTTGGTTGAGCTGAAGAATTAGGAACTAGAGACAAATTTTATTTTTGCGAAATTATTATAGAGATTGGGACTATCAAAAAAATAATTAATATTAATTAAGTCCCACATTAATTATTAAAGGAAAAGTACAGGTAACATTACATTATACCTTAAAAGAACGGTCTTTTTCTAAATATGAAAGGAATTAAATAAATGATCTCTTATTACAAAATAATTAGTTTGCATTTAATTAGTCTTAAAAACGATCAAGGACTACTACGCTATCCGCCATTGGTTTAGTGGCGTCTGCTAGCCCGAACCTCTTACCCATACAGGATCGATTGAATTCTCAGTCTGAGAGACATAAGTTTATAAGATATGTTCCATAAGTGTGTCACTCGTTAATGAGAGCTTGTCATGAAGTGACGTAGGCGAAACGTCATAGATTCTCGTAAAGCGACGCCTAGTGAGTCCCTGTCAAAGGCTTAGTACAGACTAAAGAGGATGGACTGCAAAACCGAGTGTAGTCAATTCTCACGTCGTTCTTGAACTAGCTCTCATTAAGCCTCTAACATTACGAAGTATGGGTAGTGACATACTTATGGAACAAAACTTATAAACTTATGGAGAGAGGTAGGGGTAAGTGGTTCGGTTTAGCAGACGCCACTAAACCAATGGCGGATGGCGCAATAGTCCTTGATTGCTTTTAAGACTAATTAAATGCTAATTATCACATTGTAATAAGAGATCATTTATTTAATTCCTTTTATATTTAGAAAAAGGCCGTTCTTTTAAGGTATAATGTTACGTTACCTGAACTTTTCCTTTAACGTAAATTAAATCAATTATTCATGTACTTAAACTTATTTGGGCTTTTTGAAATTAGAATTGCACATGAGTTTCTTTCAATAATTTAAAGTTTTAAGGGTACACTCGTAAAACTTTTATCTGGTCTCATTACGAACCCTTTTTCTAACGGTACCGACTTAAGTTAATTAACTTAGTTTCGCGTGAGATTAGTCCTTTAATTAAGTGCACAACTCAAAAAATTGAGTTTTAGAGAAGTTAACTGGCCTATAATAATAATAAAGTATTAAAGAATAAAAAAAAATAATAAGTAATAAGTAATAATAATAATAATAATAAGGAAAAGAAAACCTCAAATACCAGTACAGTAACTAATTTGTCTCTCGTTGCGGCGTTTTGTTGTGTTTAATTTGAACTGGAAGGTTATTACTGATGTAAATTTGTCTGTATGGATTCAGGGAAACAAATCATGTTAAAAATTTTTTTCTTCGTAACGTTAATTGGCGGCGCCTTTAATCAGTGTGTGTGGACGTAATTAGTTTGGTTTTGTCTATCAAGGATGGAGAAAAATAAAGTGACAGTGCAATATCATGGATAAAGAATGCGCGTGAGGAAATTTGTTTTCACTCTACAGGATCGGCAACTCCCTATCTCGGACGACAGCTTATTCTGTATATACTCTGTTACAATATCGGTTGTCAGCACGCGCAAACCTAGGTCTCTATGTAACGTAGCTTTGTATGTGCTGTCAAGAGACAAAAAACTTCAGGATCTTCAGGATTTAAAATATCCGGCAGTTTTTTAGCTCGAGTGCACGGACCTCTAGGCAATTTCACACGTATTTGAAACTAAGGCCTAGAGTTCCGTGCACTCGAGCTAAAAAACTCGCGGATATTTTAAATCCTGAAGATCCTGAAGTTTTTTGTCTCTTGACAGCACGTACAAAGCTTGGTTATATAGAGACCTAGCTTTGCGCCTGATGACAACCGAAACTATAACAAAGTATATACAGAATAAGCTGTCGCTCGAGATAGGGAGTTGCCTATCCTGTAGAGTGAAAACAAATTTCCTCACGCGCATTCTTTATCCATGGCAATATCATAGCTAACAATATATTGTCTGTTTTAAAAAGGGTAGGGACAAGTTATTATTTATTTATTTTTTTTATAAACTTTTACGTTGGCTAAATGGATAAAAGGAGAAAAAAATATATATATTTAAGTGGAGGGGTTTTGTATGAAATTTTGAGAACATATAGGGGGTATATGCTTGGTTGGATTAGGGTTGGTTTCTTTAATCAAATTAATTAATTAAGTTATTATTGATCAGTTTTCTATCAGGTTTTTTTTTGTTTGTTTATTTTTGTATTTTTTTAAATATATACGCAATATTCTTTGGCAACACGCTCTCTTTACTGTAGATTTTCACTCGATACTTTTCGCATAGCTTGTGTTTATTTTATTTTCTTCAATCCTTCGTCCATTATCTATTTTATATTATAAAAGTTTATATACCCAACCTTTCTTTTTAATTCCAAATACTCATTCAAATTTATTTTTATTTAATTTTTCTCGTTTTTTTTCTCAGAAGAGAGAACATTTCTTCCTTAAATATATTTTTATTTTCAGTCGCGGTGGCGCCAAAATGGCGAACGAAAAAAAAGGAGGTCGTCATGATTTTATAAAGGATCAGTGTCATGCATGAGAGGTTCCGAACCATCGCTCCTTTTATGGATGGTTTCAAAGTGGTAGAGATCGTTTCCCGTGGTGACCAAGCCACTATCACTGTCTCGATTTATGGCACCAACACCGCTTAGTAGATGGCCTCCCAAAGAGTCGGCTTGGGACGAAGAGCAAGAAGCGTGTTGTAAGATACGATGATAGTGACTGGGTGATCCCCGAGAGGTCATCATTCGCCCACCTTCTTCACCACCACCGCCACCACCGCGAGACGATGATGAGCTATTGGATTTCGTGGTTTCCGGGATGAACGCCGCCACTAACAGCGCCAAAAAGACCAGAAGAGCCCCAAAAACAAATGGCGGCCCGGGTGCCAACTGTTTTATATTTCATTTAAAAGATAATTAGTTGGAATCATAAATTTTTCAAGTTGACATTAAAATTAGAACAACACATAAATAAATCAACAAGTTTCAATATCCCAATATCATGAATTAAGTTTAATTTATCGAATATTTTAATTCAAAGTGGCTATATGGGCCCAAATTTTGGACCTAAGACCGGTCTCAAAACATCTAAGCTATCTTTTAAAGGCAGCTTTTTAGGCCCAAAAATGTTAGCCATACAATTCAGGCCCAAATTTTGAGAAGACAATTTTTGGGTCGCGCAGGGACGACTATTTAGGCCCAAATTTTGGGCGAAAATAGTATAATGGGGCTAGTTATTTAGGCCAGTCAGGGTTCATGCAAAATCTGGTAAATCAATTTCCCTGATATTTCCAGGTCTATTCATAGGTTTTTCCCTGATATTTCCAGGTGTAAGAGCCCCTAATTTTATAGAGTATGCTAAAAACACTACAAACATGGCCTTGAGAGGACTCAGAGCCTCATAGGGAACGCGAGTACCGCTGGAGCCATCTCTATGGCTGGAAATTATTATTATTTAATTAAATTATACGAAAATTATTTTTCATTCGGCTACCTCGATCGAAAATAAACTGGATTGGGCGAAAAGTACACTATCCTCGTAAATTTCCTTGACCGTTACTATTTATTTGAAATTTCCCTCATTTTTCCCAGCCGTTTGACGCAAAAATCAATTTCCCTGATTTTTCCCTGACGTTTGACGCAAAAAATCAATTTCCCTGATTTTTCCCTGACGTTTGACGCAAAAATCAATTTCCCTGATTTTTCCCTGACGTTTGACGCAAAAATCAATTTCCCTGATTTTTCCCTGACGTTTGACGTCAAAAATCAATTTCCCTGATTTTTCCCTGACGTTTGACGTCAAAAATCAATTTCCCTGATTTTTCCCTGACGTTTGACGTCAAAAATCAATCTCCCTGATTTTTCCCTGACGTTTGACGCAAAAAATAAATTTCCCTGATTTTTCCCTGACGTTTGACGCAAAAAATAAATTTCCCTGATATTTCCCTGACGTTTGACGCAAAAAATAAATTTCCCTGATATTTCCCTGACGTTTGACGCAAAAATCATCAATTTCCCTGATATTTCCCGATTTTCCAGGTTTGTATGAACCCTGGGCCTAAATAGTCATCACCGCGCGCTGTTGCTATTTAGGCCCAAAATTGTATGGCTAACAATTTTGGTCCTTAATTGCTGCCTTTAAAAGAGAGGCTGAAGTAGTATAGTTCTCCTAGTTAACTATTTTAGACCAAATTTTGGGCCTATATAGTTCAATATCTCAGGTGTATTAATTAAGCCCAAATTTTGGGCAAAAATAGTACTCATCAGGCCCAAAATTTTGTCTTAAATCATTCACACTATTTAAACCCAAAATTTGGACCCAAATAGTGTCCCTGGCTACGGCCATTGTTAATTACCTGAGTGTCAGCGGGAGATTTAAGAGACATATTTGGTGCCGCTGTAGGAGCGTGATAAAGAGGTCTTCCATCAGGATCAAGAGAAGATACAGGAGGGTTTTCGTTGAGATCCACGTGAAACAAGTAAAATATAAAACCATAAACTGCGGGTCCTAATCCATTGCATAAACCTCTCATTCCAGTGATTATTCCTTGCACCAATCCTTCAAGAACGATAGAAAGTTTTCAATCCATTACAAACCAAGTTTTAAAACCCAACTTACCAGATGGCCCGTTTTTTTTTGGTTTTTTTTTTATTAAACTACAGTACCACCAACTTTGCACCTAACCTTTTTTTTTTGAGTTGCCCAGTGGAGCAAGCAAGTAGATATAATATTAAATACCTTGCTTATCAGCATCAGCGTGAGTAGAAACGTAGGCGCTTATAGCCGGGTAACTAATACTGCAAACGGAAGCTAAAATACCGGCTGCCCACATCATCCAAGTTTGAGAGCCAAATCCGTACCAAATCAACTCCAGCATTTCAAATAGAAGGCCAATCATAATCGTGTGTTTGGCGCCCACGCTTCTCATTAAAACCGTTAAAAGAACAGTCTGAAATCAGAACAACAAAAACAAAAAAAAAAAGTTTGAAGTTCTTTACTTTACCATAAAAATTAAATAATTTAAATTATCAATAACTAATTAAAGAAAAATATCAACTCATTAAAACAAGGAATCGTTCAGTTAACATAACACAGGGTTCATACAACTTTTGGAAAACAAATTTCCCTGAGATTTCCAGGCTTTCCCCCATATACTTCCCTGAGTTTTCCAGGTTTTTCCCCATATACTTCCCTGAGTTTTCCAGGTTTTTCCCCATATACTTCCCTGAGTTTTCCAGGTTTTTCCCGTGTATGGAGTATCCTATGGACCAAATGTTAACGAAGTAGTGGGGGGGGGGCAAATAGGACTATTACATACTCAAAGGACATCCCCGTATCTCTAGTAGAACCAGAGTTATGAGCCTCCAAAGTATAGTGTAATGTTAATCCTATGGAGGGTGTGTTTACGGACATTTTGCTTAATTACTCGGCCCCTGTTTGTCGTAGCCGTACGTTTTTAGTATGGTTAGATGGGGGATAAATAGGACTATAATATACTCAAAGGACATCCCTGTATCTCTAGTAGAACCAGAGTTATGAGCCCCCAAAGTTTAGTGTAATGTTAATCCTATGGAGGGAATGTTTATGAACATTTTGCTTAATTACTCGGCCCCTGTTTGACGCAAATTTCCCTGATTTCCCTGAATTTTACTAAAAATTCTAAATTTCCCTGAGGTTTTTGTCAACTATTTATTTCCCTGATTATTCCACGTTTTCCGTGTTTTCCAGGTTTGTATGAACCCTGATAACATTATACCTTAAAAGAACTGCCTTTTTTTTTAAGTATAAAAGGAATATATTAAAAACAAAAATAAGTGATCTGTTATTACAAAATAATTAGCATTTAAAAACGTGGACTATTGCGTCCACACCATTGGTTTAGTGGCGTCTGCTAAAGCGAACCTTTTACTCCAACAGGATTGGTTGAATTCTCATAGGCTGAGAGAGGTAGGGGGTAAGAGGTTCAATTTAGCAGACGCCATAAAACCAATGGCAACACAGTAGTCCTTGTTTTTAAGACTAATGAGTAATGAAATGTTAATTATTTTGTAGTAAGAGATCATTAATTTCTTAAAATATGTTTCCTTTTATATTTAGAAAAAGGCTGTTCTTTTAAGGCATAATGTTATGCTACCTGAACTTTTCCTTTAATAATTCCCATATATATATTAAATAATTAATAATACCCATAAAAAATTAAATAATTAATTAATAACTAATTAAAGACATGTAAAGAAAAATATTAACTTATTAAAGGGATATTTTAAAAATAAAATACACAAAGAAAGAACTGATAAGATAAATAGTTGCGCCTGAGTTTATCTAACTGGTGTGTAACTTCCACAGGAAATTAAAATTATCTTATCAGTAACTGTGCTGCATTATTAATAAGATATTTCCCATTCAAAGAGAAATATACTTCAAGTTTGACTGGTTTATAATTACCTGGGCAACAACTGAAAGTAGCCCTACAACTGCAATAAATAATGCCACTTCCTCATCGGAGAATCCCATAACCTTAATAAAAAACCAAAAATTAAATTGATTAATTAACACTTTAATCATGATTAATTAACTAATATAATAAAACTTTACCAATCTGAGGTACACAAAGAAGCAGGAATATTGTCCAGCTTCCGGTAAATAAGAAAGGAAGACTGTAACCGATAACATCATGATCATAGGATCACGACCAACTTTTCTCAATGCCTTGAAATAAAAACAAAAGTTAGCACTAGGGAAAATATGTTTACCATTTTTATGATGACTTACGGCAAAAGGATCAGCTTGTTCCCAAGAGATTGGCGCTCCCCAAGACGCTGGCCTTAATTTCTCAGGCAAGGACTCGGGGACCGCCACTAGTATAAAGAATATGTCTAAGAGAGCAATGGCTGATGCCAGAGCCACAACTAAATTGTCACTATAGATATGGCTTAAATAAGCGCCAAGAGCGGGACTTGTCACCAAACTAGCGGCAAAAGTTGCTGAAACCTAATTATATTATACAATTTAAAACCTGGTTTCTAATTCAGGGTTCATACAACTTTTGGAAAACAAATTTCCCTGAGTTTTCCAGGTTTTTCCCGTATATGGAGTATCCTATGGATCAAATGTTATTGAAAAAGGGGGGCAAATAGGACTATTACATAATCAAAGGGCATCCCCATATCTCTAGTAGAACCAGAGTTATGAGCCTCCAAAGTATAGTGTAATGTTAATCCTATGGAGGGGATGTTTATGAACATTTTGCTTGATTACTCAGCCCCTGTTGGTCGCAGCCCTAAGTTTTTAGTATGGTTGGATGGGGGATAAAGAGGACTATAACATACTCAAAGGATATCGCTGTATCTCTAATATAACCAGAGTTACGAGCCTCCAAAGTATAGTGTAACGTTAATCCTATGGAGGGGATGTTTATGAAAATTTTGCTTAATTACTCGGACCCTGTTTGACGCAAATTTCCCTGAGGTTTTTGTTAACTATTTATTTCCCTGTTTTCCAGGCTTGTATGAACCCTGTAATTAAAGAGGGTGTCATTTCTATATACCAATCCATAGGCCGCGCTTCTATCTTGCTCATCAGTAACATCAGCCACATAGGCAAATACGACGGAAAATGTCACAGCAAAGACACCAGACATAGAAATCATGGCAAAGTACCACCTTTAGAAGGTGTATTAAGAGTTAATTTAACTAAGAACGGGCTTAAACTAAATAAAACCCTCAATTCTTACCACGTATTAATTCTCATAAGGGGTATCGGGGCACAGGTAAAGAATACAGTGACTAGAAGAAAGAATTTTCTGCCCCATATATCAGAAAGGGCTCCTATCAATGGGGCGCTCAAAAAGGATAATATTCCTTTAATGCCCATTATTAGCCCATTCATGAGAAAGGTATGATTAGGAAAAGTCTCATTTAGGACTGTTATCATGGGCGTTGTTAATAGCCCCCATGCGAAGAACTCCAGAAATATAACCACCAATGCATGGTAAACACTTGGCTCACCAAATCCTGATGTCTAAAGAATCATTAATTTCATAATTATTTTTAAATATTATAATTATACTAAACAAATATAGGTTAACAAAGAGCCATGGTAAATGATATATGTATTAAAACACGAAAGTCAAAACCTGTATCTTTTAAACCTCATTAAATCCTATGTAAATGAAAATTGTACTAAAACACCCCCTACATTTTACAATAACACCTTGTCAACATTACACTTTTTGTTGAAGTGTAGTGTGCTTTATCAGACTACTGGTAACACCGTAACTGTACAGTGTACACAGGACTGTACAATAGAAACATTATTTTGATTAGGCCTTGGTTCTTGAAACTTACCACGAAATTGTCCTTCATTATAGATTTTCTACTCCTTAAAATAATACCCGCAACTTTCTTGGATACTTTCGCGCACATGTTGTCATCATGCAGAGTTATAAATTAAAACAATACCACCGAAAACTACCGAATTTGCTTAAAAACCGTAATAAAGAATTTTTATCAAAAGAAAAACTAAACGAATAGTCACTATTCACTAAAAAGACACCGACTAACCATGGACGAAACAATACTGAAGGACGAATGGCAGCGGGAGAAAGTTGAAAAAGACTTGTTAATTCGCCTTCTAGCGGCAGATAGTAGCAAACCGGAGAGTGGGGGGGCATATGGGGGAATCAGTGTTCTGAAAAACCGGGGTAACGACATTAGGCACGTGACAAAAAAGTCAGTAATCATTGTTCAACGGATTCAGGCTGGTTCCAAATTTCAAAAACTGAAATGGGAAAAATTTAACTCCTTTCATATAAACCTTATCAGCGTATCGCGAATCGCTGTTGCAAAGCTTGTAAACACAAATTTTTTTCCTGCCCATTTTCTTTAAGCCTTGGACAAAATGAGATTGGAGGATTAAAAATTTAGAATAAAATCAATGCCGATTTTAAATAGAAGTTGTATTAATTAAAAATACATTGAATAGCCTTTTAATTGTTATGATTAAACGTATAGAGTATAATAAGAACATACCTTTAATTTCATGCAATTTAAAAATTTGTGATTGCAAAGTTACGGCAAAATTTCAAAAATCTTTTTTTTATTGATTTTTTTTTGAAGCAGTTAACGTCTTATTTTGTCTAGATGGCGCTAGCTTTCTCCGGGATTTGACTCACTATTTTTCATAACCCCCCTCCATTTTGGGGCTGAAAAGGGGGAAGTAAGCTTAACATTGGTTGTTTTGTCGCTTAGTATGGGGCTCTATGGGCTGCCATCCGTCCTTCAGTATTGGTTCGTCCATGGACTAACAACAGCAATGGCGCGAATTGCAGTGCTGCCAGCCGTACATTAGTCTTGGGCATGGACAAAAGCCTAACTTCTTTAGCCGGCGGAAGAAGGCCGCGTGCTCGCGTTTTTAGCGCGAAAACTCAAAGTTTTGGTTTCTTATAATTTTAAGCATTAAACTGTAAATGTTTTTAATGCCCCTGTGATTATAAATCATCCACAAAAAGTATTAAAATAAGTTTGAATTTAGGTTTGGTATACTTTTTATGGTTTTAGAAATTCTAAAATAGTAAAAGTACATCATTTTAGTTTCAGTGTTGCGTTTTCCGAAACCGGAAATGAGTCCGACACGTGGGTAAAAAAAATTTCATTATTTACTCCAGTTTTTACTCCCGATAACGCTGGGGCAATTCGTCACGCTCTGGCTGGCTCTAGTGTGACTCTGTGCAGCGAGACTGGATTCCTTCTTGACGTTAATATCCGTAAAATAGAGATTGCTCATAGAGATCTATCGTGATGTCACCCATTATATTCACCCATAGAGAAAAAATGGTACCAAACATGGCCGCTAACTGTCAAACGCAGTCCCGTGACGTTAAACCCAGGGTCCTACGTCACAATTGATATAACTCAATTACGTCGCCTAGGCTAGACAGCGAAGTTAGTGACTGAAGCGACGGAATACGGAACGGAATGAATCGAATTATAAAAGCGAGAAAGTAAGAATTTATTTATCGAAAATTAGGTAATTTAATTATGAATATAAAAAATTAGGAAAGAACTTTATATTTGGGAAAATTGTGTAATTTCATATAAAACCGCGGATATGTCTTGCAATTTTTTTGAAAGCTTCAAGAAAGTCATGAGATCTTGATAATATTATTGGATATGCCAATATGCTATATTACTATATTATCCTTGAAATTTATTTATACGTAATCCCTGTTTTTGTTTTCAGTTTAGAAATATCGATGAAAACAACATGATTGTAATTGAATCAAAAGAAAATCTGTTGAAAAGCGACGACGAAGAAGATCTCATTTTTGACCACTCAACGCTGTTACATAAAGATGCTTCGTACCGAGAGCCTGGGTATAGATGTTGTCCTAGTGGAGGAAAATTACAGATTGCTAAAACTGTTAACCTTTGCTTGTCTTTTTTTGGACTGGTAACTAAACTTGACTATAATTATAAATCATGGCCATGAATGTATCGCTCGTTAATTCTTTAATTGTTGCCAATAGGGGTTGTGCTTTGCTATTCCGACAGCTACCCTCGCTGATCTACAAACAGCTGTTCAAGCTAATGAAAACATTAAAAACATCTATACAGCAAGATATAGTGGATATTTATTTGGTGCTATAATTGGTAATTAAAATTAATTAATCTTACAGAGAGTTTCGTTAAAATAGAAATTAAACTGTTTAATTTTGTTTATAGGCGGTTTCTTGTTTGATTGCTACAACAGGCAATTTTTACTGTTCTTAAGTTTATTAGCAACAGGAATAGGGATAATTATCATGCCCTTTTGCCAAGAATTACCCGCTTTGATGGCTTGTACTGCAGTTACCGGAATCACGATGGGATTTTTAGATACAGGTAAAAGAAAAGTGGTTTTTTTTTTAAATTAGGTTGTCCCCACAAATATCTGGGACTCGAGAGTCCGCGCAAATATCTCGGACTCGCGAGTACCCGCGAATGTCTCGGACTCGCGAGTACCCGCGAATATCTCGGACTCGCGAGTAACAGCGAATATCTCGGACTCGCGAGTATCCGCGAATATCTCGGACTCGCGAGTAACCGCGAATATCTCGAACTCGCGAGTATCCGCGAATATCTCGGACTCGCGAGTATCCGCGAATATCTCGGACTCGCGAGTACCCGCGAATATCTCGGACTCGCGAGTGCCCGCGAACAACTCGGACTCGCGAGTATCCGCGAATATCTCGGACTCGCGAGTACCCGGGAACCTCTCGGACTCGCGAGTACCCGGGAACCTCTCGGACTCGCGAGTACCCGCGAACCTCTCGGACTAGCGAGTACCCGCGAACCTCTCGGACTAGCGAGTACCCGCGAACATCTCGGACTCGCGAGTACCCGCGAACATCTCGGACTCGCGAGTACCCGCGAACATCTCGGACTCGCGAGTACCCGCGAACATCTCGGACTCGCGAGTACCCGCGAACATCTCGGACTCGCGAGTACCCGCGAACATCTCGGACTCGCGAGTACCCGGGAACCTCTCGGACTCGCGAGTACCCGGGAACCTCTCGGACTCGCGAGTACCCGGGAACCTCTCGGACTCGCGAGTACCCGGGAACCTCTCGGACTCGCGAGTACCCGGGAACCTCTCGGACTCGCGAGTACCCGGGAACCTCTCGGACTAGCGAGTACCCGCGAACCTCTCGGACTAGCGAGTACCCGCGAACCTCTCGGACTAGCGAGTACCCGCGAACCTCTCGGACTAGCGAGTACCCGCGAATATCTACACTCGCTCAGGCCTAATTAATACCATTGATCTTGGCAGGTGGTAATGTATGGTGTTTGGATTTATGGGGAAGACGAAGCGCTCCATTTATGCAAGCTCTGCATTTTTGTTTTGGATTGGGAGCCTTTGTAGCTCCTTTAGTCGCGGAACCCTTTCTATCCCCGTTATCTGGACACTTAAACAATAGTTCTTTCGAAAACAATACTTTTTTGAATGGTTCATTGCTGAGTGTTCCACGTGTGGGTCTTCCTCAGTATCCGTTGATAAGTGGTAAACATATCATAGTGAAGCACTCTTTCAGTGTCGAGTTTGACAATTCTTTCGAATTGCCAAATGAATACGAACTATTGGATAGAACTAAACGAGATGCTTTTAACGAAAGCGAATGGGCCAACAACAACAATAACACCACGATATCGGAAATATTTATTAGTCCCGATTATAACTCCTCCGTATCTACGAACAAAACCTCAAATTCCGAGAATGATAGCCTAGTACCGAAAAAGACTAGTACAGTCCCGACAAGTAGTAGTACTACGATAAAACCTAAACCCAAGTATGTTGACGGAAATAAATTAGCACAAGATACGACATGGAATAAACCTCCTTTGGATAAAAAAACTGGAAATCCTATAACACCCGCCGCCAGTGATCAAAGCAACAAGCCTTCATCCACAGCCTCATCTACTTCCGTCGCTACAACCTCTAATACCACTGTGGCACCCAATACTACCCTCAAGACTGAAGAGACTGTCTCAACCACGGAAGTTCCGAAACCAACTACTTTAAACCTTGTACCAAGCAATTTGACTGAAAAAATCACGACAGAAATGCCTAATACAACTGTAAAGATTGAAACATCGTTAAAACCTACAGAAAAGAGCTTAGACACCAACCATAAATCTAGTCAGATCGCAAAGAACAAGGTCTATTTTCCCGAGGGAAAACTTAACGATCAAGGAACTGAAACGCCTTCCCAACTTCCTACTGGTACATCAGGCCCTACTACTTCAACTACAGTTATTAAAGTTGAACCGACAAGAACAACTACCACTGAGGATATTAAAGTACCACCAACAACAGCAGCAACAACCACCTTGCAAAGTTCTGCGAAAATGTCTGAAGTTAAACCTCGTTTGAAGTTATCTGAACATCTGCCGTTAATGATGAAGGGAAATACTGCTGAATTGCAGGATTTAACGGATAACCCAATTAAGCAGACTACGACTACGACTACGATAAAGGAACAAATTAAAACGGCGTCAACTATTGAAAGCTTGAAATTGAATCCTCCGACCACGCAAAGTGTAATTAAAGAATCGGAAACGATTCAAAACAAAAGTTCAAAATGGAATGATGACATATTCTCCGTTGTCTTTGATTTTCTTCACAAGAATCGATTGGGAAAGTTTGAGATTCCATACATCTTATTGGCGGTCTATATTTTCTTCGTGGCAATAGTTTTCTTGGTGTTTCTGTGTAAAAACCCTCGCGAGCCTCGTTCCATGCAGTTGGAAGAATCAAATAAATCGAGGGACTTGAGTCTCTCCTTTCGAGTAGTCATGGTTGGTTTGATGGCCCTCTTTCTTTGCCTTTATGTAGGCATCGAAGTTGGTGTTGGTGAACTTCTAGAGACATTTGCCACTAAAGAAAATTTGCAGCTGCCTCAATCGAGAGGTTATTTCCTACCCTATCTTTTTTGGGGTAGTTTCGCCGCGTCTCGCGGTTATTCTATATTTGTGGCAACCAGGGTCAGTGGTCGGCGTATGTTGATTGCCAATCTTTCAGTTTGTTTGGTAGCCTCTATCATGTTGGTAGCGGGTGCTGACAAGCTGGAAGCATTGCTTTGGATCGGTGTAGTCGTTTTGGGCTTGGGAATGGGCCCTCTCTTCCCGACTTCCATTTCGTGGCTGGAAAATTATCTTCATATTACCAACAAAACCGCCTCTATATTTATTTTAGGGGCTGCGGTTGGTGAAATAGTCATACCGATTATCATAGATTTGTTTATTAACCAAGAACCCATGGTTCTAATGTATGTCAATATTATAGTCAATGCTCTTTGCTTTATATCCTTTATCGTGTTGTGCGTCATGGCGTCAAAACGCGAAAAGTACGGCGGTAAAAAACCCAATCGATCCATGTACGAATTGGCCAATACTCACGATTACGACGACAGTTCGGAACTCTTATCGTCCGCCAATAATGATCACAACCATAAAAGTAGCAGTACCACAAACGGTTATTACTTGCAAGTTAAGAACCGAGGTGTGTCATCGGGAAATGGCAACGAATACGCTAGAATTTCTGAAACTTAGTATATTGAACTAGATATTATCGAAAACGTTATTAATTATCGTTAATCACTAAGATCGATCGAGGTACACCGCCTTTTGATTTTGTTTGGAAAATGTTTCAAAGTACATTTTTTCAGCTGTTATATATCCTTTGAAACTATACATGGTACTCCATCATACATTTAGCAAGTGTGAAAAAAAAACAACAAAAATTAATTTATTTTATCCCCTTATATTCCTAGTGAAGCTCAAAGTATAAATGATAGTTAATGTATAAAATAATTTATAAATTTACAATAATTTAGTTACTAATGTAAGATATATTAATAACGCATTAAAAATTAAATATAAAAACTCTAAATTAGGAAAATAATATTTACCCATAGTTCAAAAAACGTAAAAACTACGATGAATTAATTAGGAATATCTCAATATCATGGTTTTTGGCTGAATGCAGTAATGCACATTCACACATTTTCCAAATTAAGTTTTGTTATGCATAGATTTCAGACTAGGATGATTAATACCATTTACATCAGGAGGTCAGGATACTTGACGGACAAAGTGCAGTACCAAGAAGTTATATCTAGTTTACTAGGGATAAGGTATAAATTCGCCACATTTCCAGCTCTATCTCCAGTCCAAACGTAGGTCCGGAGTCAATCCCCGTCTCTAAATTACAGCCAGCATCTCATTGGTTCTTGAAAACTCACGTCAGCGCGACGACGCGAGTGACGAAAATTACAGTCATATTTTCCAACTGAGGAGAGGCGAAATAGCCCGGCGCCTCCTTTTACGTCCCCCCTTTTATTTTGAAAGGGGGACTGGGACTATGGCGCGCGAATACAAAGGCATCTTATACCTTCTCTCTGAGATACTGATATAACTTCTTGGCAGTACCAAGTAGCCTCGCCTCATTGTGTAAATGGTATCAATCTTCCTAGTTTGAAAACTATGTAAACTATTTACTTAAAAATAGGCATTCTTAAAACAAAGTGTTAATTGGTTAAAAAAAACTTCAATTATTGTACATAATATACAACAATTTGTATAAAGAAAACTTACTCCTCTTAAGAACACAAAACACATGATTAATTGTTATGTTTAAAAAGGTTTTTTTTAAACTAATATGAAATAGACGAGAGTTTAGTTTTATAAACATAGAAATTTTTTCTTTTGTCTTTTGTCTTTTGTCTCGTTAAGCATCTCAAGTTGATCTTTTATGAAAACTTGAATATATTTTAGATTTTGTATATTGTTTAAAAGTAACCACCATAAATTTTCAAATGGAAAAAAAAAATAACGTTAATTTGCTGTGAATAATGAATTGTAGACAGAAGTTAAATAAATAAAAAATGCTTTTATGAAATTAATTTCAAACGCATTTATATTACCTCTGGTAAGTTATAAAAGCTTAGGGGACCGCGGACCGAAGGTTAGGTGCCGTGGATCAGGCCGCCACCCTCACGTCATACCAAAGAAAGTTGCTAGACGGGGTTGGCCGCCATATTGGATGAATGTCTATCTGCGTAGTTGATACTACTGATGGGTGGTTTAAACATGGGGAGGTCTTTATAACATGATAATTTTGTGCATAACAATGCTTTTCAAATGGACTGTTAATTAATTAGGGAGAAAGCGCGACCATGAGGTATAGCGACCAGTGAGCACGTATAGAGTAGTGTCGGTAGAGAGGGGAGTAGACTTTATCCCTCCCTCTAGGCGCGTTTTTGTAAGAGGGGATACTGTACGCGCCTGGTAGGGGGAATGACACTGAGCTAAGAGAGTAATGTCAGTTCTACGTATGCAAACGTCATACCCTTCTATCTCTTAGCTAAGTGTCATCCCCCCTACCAGGCGCGTACAGTATCCCCTCTTACAAAAGCGCGACTAGAGGGAGGGATACACAGTCTACTCCCCTCTCAACCGACACTACTCTATGGTATGACGTTTGCATAGTAGAACTGACATTACTCTATTAGGAGGAAAGGGAAGGCAACTATAACGGCACAACCAGATATCTCTCTGACGCGCACCTACCACGGCGCACAGCCGAGGACACAGACGTCACGTGATTCGTTAAAGTAACAGGCGGCTCCATTATCACCCCTAGCATGCTGGCTAATCTTCTGGACACGAATTTTACCTTGCCAAAGGCAGGAACCAATCAGACCTAATGCACTAGGTCCCATTGGTTCCTGCCTTTGGTTTAACTAGCCTTTGCCAAGCTTAGCCAACGTGTAGCAGAAAAGTCATCTTTCAGGGGCATCAACGGAGCCGCCCTTTGCTTTAACAAACGTCCGATTTTTTTCCCTCAGTTGCGCCGATTGCAAATGTGCTGAGCAGCCACAGCTCAACACAGGTTATGAAAGGGTGAGGGGTTGACGGAGAACTCGGTCTCTCAGAGTATCAACCTCATACTGTAGCGACTAAGGCTATATTCTTTCGTAATTAAGACTGGTCAACAAACCAAATCATATTTAAGTTTTCAAAATATGATTCAATAAAACTCCACACAATTTCAAATAATAAACCATTGATAAAAATCATTTTTATTTCAAATGATCAAGATATTACAGTACGAAATTATTTTAATAGCATCATTCTGGGCGATATGCACATGGACATTAGTTCCTGGAACAATAATTTGCAGGCGTAGGGTATTCTGACTTGGGAGATCTAAAATAAAATCAAACTTATAACTTGGCCTAAAACGCCAAAAACCACCCCCACTATTTTCCAATTTGAAACGTACGTACCTGTGTCTTATTCCTACAACCCTTGCATTCAAAGGTGTTGTTACGCAAATTAGCGATACAAACTAAACCACACAAGTTACAAACATGAACTCTATAAGGATCTGAGACTTCGAATAATCTCTCCCTTAGAAACTGCGCTGCTCCGTGAGATATTTGACAATCTCGCTCCATTTCACCAAAACGTAAACCACCGTCTCTCGCTCTGCCTTCCATAGGTTGCCTAACTAAAATCTGCAAAGGTCCGCGAGCTCTCGAATGAATCTTATCGTCCACCATGTGTTTTAGACGTTGATAATAAGTTGGGCCCAGAAAAATTTGGGCGTTGATCTTTCGACCAGTATGTCCATTGAACATAACCTGTAAACGGTAAGTTTTGGGTTTTTCCATAAGAACTGCGGATTATAGTTGTTTCTAACTAAACCCGGAGATTTACTTCGTTTCCTCGTAAATGATAACCGTATTCTTGTAACAAATTTGAAATTTTCTGTACGTTAACGGAGTCGTTAAAGGGCGTGGCGTCGCCAATTTCTCCTTTATTTGCCGATACCTTTCCTTGAAGGCATTCGATTAAATGACCAATGGTCATACGGGATGGAATAGCGTGTGGGTTAATTATAATATCAGGTGTCAATCCTTCAGCCGTAAATGGCATGTCCTTCAATCATAATTCCAAGGTTACCACTTTGTAAACAAGTATTTGTCACTTTGGCAGGACATTGTCAACTTACCTCTTGTCTGTAAGTAATCCCGCAAGTTCCCTTTTGTCCGTGACGACTGGCAAACTTGTCCCCAATCTGGGGAATACGGACTGATCGAACCCTGATCTTGACGAATTTGTATCCGTCAGAGTTTAAAGTCAACATGACTTGATCAGCAATTCCAGTTTCACTATTTCTAAGGAAAGTACTAGCGTCTCTTTTGGTAAAACGTTTCGTCGTACCTTCAAGCTACAGAATAAGAATAATTTAATTAAAACCATTGAACTCATGAACCAGTAAGTTTAAATTCCCTAAAAGTCAAACCTCGTCATCATTTTCTGGAAGCACGATTGTCTTTCCAATAATTACATCATCACCGGACACACGAGTACCTGGTGAAATGATGCCATCGTCATCTAACTTATCATAAATGGCGTGACGCATTCCTTGACACGTTTCGCGAGTTGGTCTTTCAAACTGTTGTTCTTGGTCACCCATTTTTTTCAATTCCGAATCTTTGTAAGATCGGTAAAAGACAGACCTACAAGAAAGACGAAAGTTTATAACGAAAACCGCAAAATTGTCGTGCAATTCTTGCCACAATACCTAAAGAATCCTCTATCAATAGCTGAAGCATTGATAATAATAGAATCTTCTTGATTATATCCAGTGTAAGACAAAATAGCGACGATAGAGTTGATACCAGCCGGTAACTCTCTGAAACGCAAGTATTCCATTGACCTGGTGGTAACCAAAGGTTTTTGGGGGTAGTAAAGAACGTGAGCTAGCGTGTCCATCCTGACGTGGAAATTAGTGATGTAAATTCCCATAGCTTGTTTCCCCATAGCGGATTGATAAGTGTTACGAGGAGACTGATTGTGATCAGGGAATGGAATGATAGAGGCGCAAACTCCCAAAATCATAGAAGGATGAATTTCGCAATGAGTGTACGATGAACAATAAGCCATGTCCTTGTCCTGTATATCATCGGGTAACATAGACACCATGATGGTTTCCTCCTCCAAAGTATCAATGAATTCTACAACACCACTGGCAACTAAATCTTGCCAACTGTAATTGTTGTACTCTCGTTCTTTAAGTTGCTCAATGTGGCTTTTCTTCAACAGCAACTTTTGATTCTCTACAATCAGTAAAGGGCGACAAATGCGACCCGCGTCTGTGTAGATACGAATTTCTCTGTCACGAATGTCTCGAACCATGGAGACCTCAGATACCACAATGTCCATCTGCCTTCGCAATTTACGTAAGGTGTTCATAAGTTGGTCAGCGTCACGATGAATGCCAACCCAACATCCATTAACGAAAATCTTGGTTGCGCTGTTATTGAATTAAGACATTATATAGTAATAAGCTTTGAAGTTATCTAAGCAAGAGAGAAATCCTACTCTGCAATTGCAGATGGCGCAATTTCTTCCAAGTTCTCCATACTCCATTCTTCCAAAAACTCAAGAATAGGAGATGGTTGAGAACCAACGGAAATATAAGACATCAGGGCCAGGTTTTTCACCAAACCTACAGCATGACCCTATATTTATTCCGGAATTGGAAACAAGCTCGGTTAGATTCCATAATCATTGCTGAAAATGGCAAGAAGAACACTATTCTACCTCTGGAGTTTCAGCAGGGCAAATCATACCCCATAAGGAATTATGTAACTGACGAGGTTTGGCCAGTTTGCCATCACGTCCAATTGGGGAGTTGACACGTCGTAAATGAGATAAAGTTGACGCAAAAGTCAATCTATTCAATACTTGAGAAACACCAGCTCGAGCCTGATGGGCTTTTTTCTGATCTCCCCAATTACCAGTGGCCAAAGAATACCTCAACCCATCAGTGATGATTCTCGTTTTAATTGCCAATTCAATGTTAAAGTCTTTCCCTCTGTCGATGAATTTTTGAGCGTACATTCTCACTTCTTTAGTTAAGTTACGGAAGAGGCTAGAAATGGTTATGGAATAGATATGTTCGCTTAGCTCAACTACGAATTAAAAATTTCCGCAATATTATACCCTCTGAAAAGAAAAGCCATTAATGGTCCTGCCAAATCTAATCTCTTGTTTCCATAATGATCTCTGTCATCCAATTCTCGCCTACCTAAAGCTGCTAATAGAAGTCTGTGTACCATATAGCTATGAAAAATGAACGTACAAGATCATCAGTTGGCTAGTCTTTAGTGTTTATATTAACATAAGTTTATAAGACGTGTTCCGTAACTTGTATGACACTATCTATACTTTGTTATGCCAAGGATGATGTATTAATGGGGAGAAGATGCGAAATATGAGAGAAATAAGCGCGCTGTGGACAGTTCAGGTCCGGTGGGACGCTAGAAATGGGGGATGAATACTCGAAAAAACTGTGTGAAATATATATTATCAGAAGTATATAATACTTCTCTTCGAGAGAAGTGTACCACAAAGCGGGGTAAGTGTAACGTCACTCTTCCCAACATCGGATCATTTAGAGCAAGGTTACTAAACCGTATCACATACACGATAAATAGTTCCCTCATCATTACTTTATCAGCGTTTAAATATTTGACAAGACGCGCTTGTGCAAAAACATTTTGTCCCATGTCAAGACGAGGTTTGTGGGATGATTGCTGGGGATTTAGTGCCAAACAACTATAGAATTCACCTTACGGTGCGATGCCCATTTGTAGTTTGATGAGCGGGAAAGCAAACTAAAAGGGTGAGCCTTTGAAGAATGACGTTACATAACTAAAGCATTAAGAGGTTACAGAGTGTCATCCTTCTCCCATTATCCCCTTCTGATATTATGTGTCTCATGTAGAACGCCCGCCATTATCCTGAGTATTCTTCCCCCATTCTTAGCGTCCCACCCGACCTGAACTGTTCCACAGCTAGAGCGCCTATTCTATTTCTCTCGGATATCCCATCATCCTTGGTAATGCTGGAGACTTACTTAGAGCTGTTTCAAGAACAACGCGAGTATTGACTAAACGCGGTTTTGCAGGACTACCATCTTCCTATTTAGTCTGTAATAAGCCTTTGTCAGCGCCTCACCAGGTATCTTCGCTTTACCTCGAATCTATGACCTACGTCACTTCATGACAAGCTCCAGTTTGTAACCAGTGACAAACATATGGAACATATCTTATGAACTTATGACATTAATCATTGTTAATGGCACCATGAATGAATGCCAAAACTAACCCTAAGTAGTAAGCCTTCTTAGTTTCACAAAAATCACTGACACCAACGTGAGGAAGCATTTCTTTTTGAAGAATTTCTTTAGCATATTTGATTCTTTTTTCTTTAGTAACACCTGGTCGAGCTCCACGAGCTCCTATAAAGTTAAGGGCTACATTTTGTTCTTGAATTACAAAAGCTTCATCGAGGGAAGGTTTCACCTACACATATACATATATAAATCTCTAGGTTACATAGTTCGGAACTTCCTAGTCTTAGTACCCCCTAATTCATTACCATCTCCATAATTTCGGGATCTTCAAAATCATAAATAATATGTTCCAAAATATCTCTGTCAGCTACAAAGCCCAAGGCTCTAAAAACAATCATAATAGGGATTTCTTGTTTAATGTAAGGCAAGATGCCAATGATTCTTTGTCCAATGGCGCTTTTTCGGACTCCTTGTCCTCCTCTAGCTAACATATTAACCCAAAGAGTGGAAGTAGGTCTAGAAGAATGTTCCACGCAGGATCTACATTCCGCTTTATAAGCGTATTTTGAATCTTTCATTGAAAAGACATATACAGTATTGGTTGCCATTTTTTCTTGAGCGATTAGAACTTTCTCAGATCCGTTAATGATAAAATATCCACCAGGATCTAAGGGACATTCGTTCAATTCGCATAAATCACGATCACTTAAACCACTGAGAAGGCAAAAGGTAGAACGAAGCATAATGGGAATTTTGCCAATAAAGGTTTTTTGATGTTGAGTTTCAATTGGATCTTCTCCTTCTTTAACAACTGTTTTGGTTATGTCAACGTATAATGGCGCGGAATAGGTCAAATTACGAAGTCTAGCTTCGTTTGGCATCATAGGTGTCGGAGCACCATCTTTCTCCCAATGAGTTGGTTTTGATAAATAGATTTGTTCAAACTTCAATAGGTATCGTGGCTAAAAATGAATAGAGAGTTAGGAAAAAATCGTTTTCAACTTACTTTAGAAACGTCTGACGCTTACTGGATTCTCTATTTCGCCAGTTGTGTGTTGCGCTTCAGCTTGCAATTCAATCTGCGGGGTGTCTTCTACGATTCTTTGAACAGACATCTGAATGAACTCATCAAATGAATCGAGTTGCTGTCGAACCAAACCCTTTTCATCAAAGTAAGAACTGATGACAATCCAGCAGGCTTCTTGCCACAAGTCTGGTGTAATGTCATCAGAATTGTCTTCCTCCATCGGTTCTGTAAATGATTGTTATGTTGTGTTATATTGTGTACCAACTTACTTATAACACGCCAAGGCTTAAAATGAACATTAAAATACGTACTAACGAGCACTTATTTAAAACATAATTTTTGATTTAGAGTACGAAAAAAGCTTTTACTCACCCTCTTCTTCGTACATGATTGCAGATTATCTAATTAAATCTGCAAAAAGATTTAGATTTTCAACCGTTCGTCTTCGATTCACTCTCTCAACTCTCGAGTCTCGACCAGAAGAGAGAGAGCAGTATGTATAATAATGTTTTCTAAAACTTCATGATAGATGGCGCAAAAGCTTCCATTTATCACGCGATGGTGTCGCCATCTCGAAGCCTAGATAAGAAATGTATTCTTGAAATCAGTCAAATTTCCCGCCTTTTTTTAGTTCCCTTGGTTGCATTGGGATGGCGCCACAAGCGCGTGATATTGTTAATTGGGTCTTATATCCTAGCGGAAAGCAAGGTCTATAGAGTTGCAGCTTGAGCGGAAAGGCCCCTCTAGTGGTAATTTTCTCAACTCAATGGTTATATTCACCCATATGACGTACAAATCACGTGACGTTAACGGCCAAAATGTTTTGGCGCCGGCAGGACAGGTTGTTTCGTGACTTTTGTTTGTATTATCACCGTAAGTTCCGTTATCTTTGTGCCAGGTCCTTTAATAAGGAGGTAATTGCTTTTAATATAACTAGCTGGACGATCATAGTAACGATAGGGTTTAACAAAAGTGTATTCTTTGTGAGTGTATAAGATTAAGGACAAAATTGGCACATATAAGATGGCAACCTGGTTAGGACTTGGTTAGGATTAACTTAATCCAGAGCACGGATATGCTATGACATGACGTACAAATCACGTGACGTTACTGGCCAAAGAGTTTTGGCGGCAGAAAGGCGGAAAGTTGTTTCGTCTATATTATCAATTTATCACGATAAGTTCAGTCATCTTTGCACCAGGCCCATTGAGTCGGTGAAGAAGGTAATTACCCTTAACCTTAATATTTACTAGCTGTATGCTCAAAGTAATGATAGGGTTTATTCAAAAATGTATTCTTTGTAAGTGTATATGATCAAGGACAAAATTCACCTTGTTAGGCCTTGGTTAGATTTAACTTTAGTGTTAGTGCACGGATATGCTAATGTATTACCCACATGACATGTTAACGGCCAGAAAGTTGTTTTGTCGCTATTATCACCGTAAGTTCAGTTATCTTTGTACTAGGTCCATAGAGTAGTGGCACTCCATGTTAACTACCCATAGAGTGCTGTCAGTTGTGACGTCAGATCCAAGGTTAAACGTCACGAGTCTGCCTTTAGCAATGGGCGGCCATGACAGTTACCGTTTTTTCTTTATGGGAAAACAGCATGGGTGACGTCACACCGGCGCTTCTGACAGCACTCTATAGAGCTTAATACACTCAAAGGCAAGTAGGTGCCATTACTCTATTGCGTTGGTGGTCAACTTGCCATTAATATAAATAGCTGGATGATCATAATAACGACAGGGTTTATTCAAAAATGTATTCTTTGTAAATTTACAAGACAAAATTCGGTTAGAACTTGGTTAGATTGAAGTTTAGTGTTAGAGCAAGGGTAAATCGAGGTGACGTCTAACATAGGTCGCGCTCTTTGCACGAGTCCCGCTGGAAATGATTCGACTCCCTATAATAAAATGTCATTAATGTCTTATGGCAATGAATCCCGAATCCCTTTTAATGTACAGCATATTTAACGTTTTATTATGGGAAGTTGCATGTACTATAAAGCGTCGCGTATTTTTCCTTAATCCATGAAATCATAAGTTCATAAGATATGTTCCATAAGTTTGTCACTGGTAACTGAGAGCTTGTCATGAAGTGACGTATGTTCCATAAGTTTGTCACAAATTACTGAGAGCTTGTCATGAAGTGACGTACGTGAAACGTCATATTCTCGTAAAGTGACGCCTGTTGAGGCGCTGTCAAAGGCTTAGAACAGACTAAATGGGAAGATGGACTGTAAAACCGAGTGTAGTCATTCTCGCTTGTCGTTCTCGAACTACCTCGAGCTGTTACGAAATTTAGGTAGTGACATGCTTATGTTACATATCTTATAAACTTAAGATGAAATGAATGCCATTTTTTCGCAAACCAATTCATATTCACTAAGTTATTAAAGAAAATGTCACGCATTACGCTAGAAATAATTTAAGCGATCAATTATAAATATATTGAGCACTTTCTGATGTGGCATATCCTTTTGGGCAAAAACGTATTACCCGAATACACCCAACTTGTTCTCTATTAAACTCCTCCCTTACGTAACGCAAAATCCTCCCCCCCCCCCTTTTTGCGACTCTCGGTTCGATGAAAGCAGTCCGCGAAGCTCAAGAGCAACCGTTACATTTCCATCCCCCTCTTCTTTCGGATTTCGGAGTTTCTCCATCCCCATCCCTATGGGGATCCACACGGCATCCCTACTCCTCAATTTTGTTTCATCCCCATTGGCAGCCAGCCGCGTCTCAGTATGATACCATCCTCGTATACCATTCCGTATACGAATGTATCGAAAATCATCTAGCTCCAAAAACCCCCCTCTTCATCCTCAGACCGTTTTACGTACTATACGCTCCATACCAAGCACCCTTTTCCAGTGATGGACTAGAAACGGTTGGCGGGAGCTAAAGGAAGCTTTAGAATATCTCTAGTGTAGAAGCGAAGGATGGAGAGAGAGCTTAGAAAGAGCTAGGAATTAATGGAGAAGCCAGTCCATCCATTGCTCTCCAGTCTTTCGTGACGTACAAGGGCTAGGGAAAACGGGTGTGCTCGTGGCCGCTGCTCGCTAGTAAAAGGGACATCCAAAAAGCCAACTAAAAGTCGAATCCTTTCTCGACTCGCGTTCAGAACGACGGAGACATTCGGGGTAGTCGGATGACCTAGGAAGAAGCTGGAAGCTTTGAAATGACAGTATTTAAGGCGTTTACAACGCGTTGCCGTGGTTTCCGGTGATCTTTTCCTGCTATTTATATTACTTGATGAACGCGATGTTAACGCAATTTTTATTGAAAGTACAGTTTAAAATGAATTTATCCTTGGGTGATTAACGGTAGTTTTATCGGAATTAGGGTTAGTTATAATTATACTTTAAGTAATATGAGCGAGATGTCTCAGAGACGCAATAGTAAGAACTTGGTCGTGAATTACGGTCAGTACAGAAGCAATATCATATTCGGTCGGCGCATTGGTTATTATTTCGCCGCCGCGGTACCAGCGTCCGCAACGGCTAGAGATTCTTCTCGGATGCTGGGATTGGGAGACTCTATCCGTTATCGAGGAAGATCCCGTTCATCCTCCGTTTCCTCCTCGGGGGGAGAAAAGACGGCGACGCCAACAACGTCGATATTACGAAACAAAGGGACGAATTCCACGTCGACAGCTTCGGCCACGATTTTGGCGGGAAAGACGAATCGTCGACGGGTTCAGTTGGTCGAGTGCGCGAACAATTACGATTGTTTTAGTTCTCCGTCGTCGTCTTCTTCGAGGAAAAAGAAATTGCACGCGCAGTTATCGACACGCGGTTTCTATTCTACTTCCTCTTCTTCCTCTTCCGCTTCTAATCGAAGAGAACTTTTAAATCGCTCTTCCTGGTGTCAATTTGTCAATTTAATTTTGTGCCTCTTCGCATATTGCTTCGCTCTTTGTTTCTCGACGGCAGAAGCGGCGGGTGCCAACGGACCACGAGGTTCCACGACAAGAGGAGGTTTGTTAATTTGTCCAAGCTTTTAATTGACCGTCATTCCATTTAGAAGTAATTTTAATCATCATTCATTTCGCGCCTTCTCTTGTCACACATTTCGTTAGAGAGTTTTATTTTTGGTTGACTTGTTTCAACTGACTTGTCAGAGTCTTGCACGTGGATCGAATTGTTTTAGTAGTTACGAATGTCTTCCGATTTTTCCCTTTAAATGTATGAAAATAGTGTTCCGAATGATTCGAGTCTATGTTGTTTTGTTTTAACCAGAAGTATATAATACTTCTCTTCACAAGGCGGGGTAATTGTAACAGGATTCTTCCCAACATCTGTCAGACCATTTGGAGCAAGGTTGCTAAACCGAGTCACATAGTTCCCGCATCATTACTAGGGCTTAACTATTCGGCAAGACTCGCGTGTGGATTTTTGTCCCACGTCAAGACAATAAAGGTTTGTGGGCTAATTGCTGGGGATTTAGTACTGGCAAACAGTGATAGAATTCATCCTCATGGTGCGATGCCCATCTGAAGTTTGATGAGCAAGAGAGCAAACAATCGTGTTACATAACTTAAGTTCCAAGAGAATACAGAGTGCCATCCTTCGTCTATTATCCCCTTCTGCTTCGTTTGGGGTAGCAAACTTGCGTAGGTCGCTCCGAACATCCTTTATAATTCATTCATTCCTACCTCATTCCCAAACACAAGGCGTAGGTTTTTGATTTTTGTATTGACTCAATTCAAATTGGAAAAGGTGTTGGAATTGTAAGAATTTCCATTGCATTCGAGAGGAAACCAAATTCAAAGTGTCATTCATCATAAATTTTAATCGATTTCAAGATAATATTCAGTCTGAAATTTGGTAATTCGAAGGACGCGACAATTCAAGAAGGACTTTATTGGGTGAATCATAGAGAATATACAATAGAGGAGTAGATAGTTGTTGTATTCAGTTATCTTTAAATCTTTTGGAGCTCTACAGGCTGTTTCTGATAAGTCTGCCATAAATTAAGGGGCGTGTTCTTTGGGCAGTTCTCCGGACCACTGTTTTCGAGTTATGATTCGAATGTTTTACGGATGACCCCTTAATTAAATTAGAAAGTATTGTCTAAATCAGTTTCTTAATTAAATTTAAGGGGTCATCCATAAAATACTCGACCCAATCTTAACTTGAAAACAGTGGCCTGGACAGTGAAATGTCATAGAACATTTTCGACTCGAAATTGCACAAAGAACATACCCCTTAATTTTTGATGGACTTTGCATAAACACCCTGTACTTCTGGCACTCGATTTCTTGGTAGACACGTGGTTACCTTTGTCTAAATATCATTCCCCGCCTTTATAGAGGTTATACAGCAAAACAGACTTCGACATTTTTCAACAAATAATGACATGTCTTGCACAGAAGGCATTAAGGGTAATGGGAAAATGAATAGTAAAAATTTGGCGCGATATTCCCTTATGGATGTGTCTACTCCTCTTCTGTATACAAAGTTTTCAGACTATGAGGATTGATACTTACCATTTACACCAGAAGGCCAAGCTACTCGGTACTGCAACTCTGTCCGCCAAGTAGCCTGGTCTCCTGGTGTAAATTAATGGTATCAATCCTCCTAGTCTGAAAACGATGTCCTCTATGGATGAATAGACCTAAAAAGACCCATAACTCCTTTCGAATTTCAATTCCTCTTACACCAGTATTTTATCTGAAAATTTTCTTCTCTTTTTTGTCGCAGCGTCTGAATTGTGCCGACAATGGATAACGAGCGACTTGAGCAAAAACGGGAACTTCACGTCACCCAACTATCCGGAACCGTACCCGGCCGACGTCCACTGTTCGTATCAGTTCCTAGGACAGGAGGATGAACGCGTCCAGATACTATTCACCGATTTCGATCTCTACGCTCCTCACGAAATCAACAGCAAGTAAGAAAAATATCTCCTCCTCCTCTGACGCCCCCTCCCCCGCCCGCATTTATCCCCAATCCCCATCTGACCTTTCCACCATTTTTATTGCCCTATTTTTTTTTCTTTATATTTTTCCGAGTATCTTGAGATTTCTTTCTATAAGTTTCGAACTTTCGTTGAATGAGACGCAAAATATGTGGATTAAGAGTGTGGGTGTTATGTTTTTGGATCATATGTAGACCAATACTTTTAGATTTGCGGGGAAACAAACTTCCAGGGGCGAACTTTAATACTTTATAATTTTCCTCACGCCAAGAGGCACCGCTAGAGGCATGACGGAGTTGGCTAGCTGCATCTAGTGGTGTGTCGTGGCGTAAGGGAAATTTTCCAGTATGAAGGGGTGCCCCTGGAAGTTTGTTTCTCTGCATGTAATATTCGTATTGGTCTATTGAAGTTTGTAACCCAAAACACCTGTGTCAAATATAATCTCTAGGAAGGTGGGTAGAATGAAAGATGAAGGTATTTTCTCAAATTTACAAGGGTGTTTCTGATAAGTCTGCCATAAATTAAACGGTGCGTTCCTAGGGTTAAAACAGAGTGTCAAAGGAACATGGGGGTCTACAACATTTGGTTACGGAGATATGGGCTCCCAACACATTGATTGGCCCTCCTAAAACAATTAAGGAAATAGTAATAACACATGGAGTAATTAACTTTATTTTACCATGCAGCGTACGCACACTTCGACCCATTTAATAGTTCCACTTCTGCTAGATAAAGGTTCAATAACGTTCTTATAGTGAAGACTATTGAAGGCTGACATGTCTTACTCCACATGTTTAACTATTTCCTTGTTTTAGGGGCCAATCAATGTGTGGAAGCCCATATCGCCATTTTGTAGACCCCATCATGTTCTTTCACACTTTCCACTCAGTTTGACCCTAACTTAAGACCACACCCTTTAATTTAAGACAGACTTATCAGACTACAAAATATAGTAGAAGTAGGAGCCTTAAGCTTTTACTCCTTTTGTTATATTTTCTATGTCACAACTATGCACTAAGCAAATTTGTTAGAATACCAAACATTGAAATTTTCCAAAGTCACGATTGACTTTACCTCAAACCCTGGTGTGTTGCGGGTGAAACATTTCTACAGGCGTTCTACACGAAATACGGCTTGCAATAAACCTCCTAATGGCCTCTTCCCCGTTATGTGCCTTGGGTGAAACGGTTATATAGGCGTATACTACAAAGGCAAAATATTTTTAAATTATATATATATAAATTAATTTTTAATAGGTTTATACTGGGTGTTTCTGATAAGTTTGCTATAAATAAAGGGTGACAAGTTCTTTGGTGTCAAAACGAGTGGAATGTGTCGTAGAACATGTTTGGGGTGTAGAACATTGAGTTATGGAGATATGGCCAGGCTCCCAAACATTTATTGGCCCCTAAATAAGTATATTGAGCATAATAAAAACTTATGGGGGCCCAAGAACTCCAGACTGGGTCAAATAAAACTATCAAGAACGAAGCATTTGGACTTTTCCTAGACTAGTTATAACAGGGAGGAGTAGAAAAGGGAGTCGTATTTTGGGGTGGACTAGTATTCAACACCGCGAGCCCAGACTCCCACTGTGGAAGAAAGGGGCTCAAATCATGGAAAATTAGATAAAAGTGGAGTTTAAATGATGATGGGCGACCTGCGGCACTGAATGTCTCCCCCAGTGTACCTTGCACACGCCCTTCGGTAGGCGATTGCTGCGTGTAACACTATTGTATTTGCATGAGAACTGGCGTCCTTTACGATTCCGCCCTGTAGGACCGTACGTAAACGCTGAGAATGCTGGGAGGACTTCGGTGATGTACGTTTGGGTACAAAGGCAACGTAATAGGAATGGGGATTCCCACTCCACCCCTTTCTCCTTCAAGGTTTCTCAACATCCCCCTCTTTCTCACGTTAGGGGAGTTAAGATGTACGGTTGCCAGTCTAAAAAGCTCGTACAATAGACCATTCCATTATTGGTATGGGCGAAGAGAACTTTACAGGGCGTAGGGCAGTGTGCGTTGGTTAGCCTCCCGCGTGTAGTGAATTTTAGCTCCATCTGGCGTTGCTTCTTGGCGAGTCGGAAGAGACCCCGCCCCGTTGGTTTCTCTACAAACAAGAGAAAATAGAAGAGATTATGATACTTCTGCCTCAGCGTCCTGCTCCTCGTTTGGGGGGTTAGATTTCTACCGCTCTAGAGTCGCGACCCCCCCCCCCCGCTCTCAGGATGGCCTCCTCACAGCTTTTAGAGAGAGAGAAAAATAGTTCCCGCAAATTACACTACGGGCTTAGAGGCTCCCTCTCCCAGACAGTCTGGGAAATAAGGATATTTTTATACTAGTCCTTGGGACCAGTGACCCCCCCTAGCGTCCGAAATAATAAACTGGTCTCCCGAGTGGTCCCAGCCTTTGTTCTCCTATAGATTTGTAATTAATAAACTGGTCCCGAGGACCAGTAAGCCCCACTTCTTGAATTAAAAAACTAGTCCAAGCAATTAATAAACTGGTTTTGGACCAGAGGAAGTGTGCTCCCAGAGTTCCATGAGCAGCGCTACTTTCCAAAAACACAATATCTAACCTCCTGCCTTCTGATTGGCTACTTTAAGTTTGGGGGGAGGGTAGAAAAATGGAGGCCCTCAAACGAGGCAGAAAGCAGGGCTGAAGTTAAATTTTGACCCAAGTATACCTCTCCTTTTCTACTTCTCCCTGGTTACAATAATAGCCGCATTCACGTGGACGTCTATATAAACAAACCTTTCGTAAATAGTATTCTACGAATTCATTCTAGTATGAAACTCCCTAAGGGTTCTTTTAAATCTTCGAACGTTCAAAGAAATAAGAGAAAACATTATTATTTATCCATTTCTACCCACACGGCCACTGCGCTGTTACTTCTTCCGTTTTCTTTTGATGTCTAATCTAGAACTCAGGATGAAAGATGTAGCTCGGTACCTTTGACCTTTACAGGTAGAGAGAGAGAGAGAAAGCCACTGTAGGAAAAGGCGAAACGAAATAGAAATCGTATTTCTCTCTAGACAGAGAAAGCTGGAAAGTATAAAATATTCTACCTGCCAAGTTGACGATAAGAAATTGAATATTTTTTTTACGTAGGCCTATACTGTAGAAATGGGACTTTTCTTATTTTTACAAAAGTCCATAGTGCTTCTTCGCCCCGTGCTTCCAAATATTTTGCTTTATTATATTTATTTATTTATTTATTTTTACCGCGAATTTCTATTTTTGATTTTTTTGGAGCGATTCCGAAATGGATTTTGAATTTACCCTGATTCTTTCTGAAAGTTTTTGGAAAACGTGATGGCATGAAAAAAAGACCGAATATGAAACTTCGATGGTTTCAAATTTGAATATCGAAAATTTGAATACTTGACCAAATCGTATACAGGGTGTTTCTGAAAGGTCTGGCATAAATTAAGGGGGATATTCTATGGGCGATTTCGAGTCGAAAATGTAACTTCTATGACATTTTGCCGTCCGGATCATAAAATTCGTCATATATAATGATTAGTCTTATCTTTCACCACAAAATCCGCAGTCCTAGATACGTTGAGAAAATGGCTTCACAATGATTCCTATTAGCTGTATGTATTTCTGATAATTTAAACTGCGCTATTATATAGTTTATCTCGCATAGTATACAGGGTGTTCCTGATGAGTCTGCCATAAATTAAGGGGGATGTTCTTTGGGTGCACGATTTTGAGTCGAAAATGTAGGTAACTTCTATCTCCATTTTGCCGTCCAGGCCATTGTTTTCAAGTTAAGATTGGATGTAGTATTTTACGGATGACCCCTTAAATTTAATCAGGGATAGATTTAATTTTAGAAGTAGGAATGGAGAACAGAGTAATCTGGGCGCGCGTCATAGTCCCGGACCCTCTTCCCCGGGACGGAGGGATATGAAAAAAAGAGGCGGGTCATAGCGACAGAGGTAAAAAGAAATTACGTATTTTTCACCGTCCCCGTCAGCAACATCATCAAAACGTAGTTTAAAGTGAGTCAATTAGATAATTTAAACTTTTCGTTACGTGTTGGAGGGAGGGGCTCTATACTGGACTATGAGTCGGACTGAAGTAAATACTAACCGTTCTCCATTCCTACTTCTAAAATTAAATGCATCCCTGATTTAATTAAGAAACTGATTTAGAAAATGAGTTAAGGGGCCATCCTTAAAACACACCATCAAATCATAACTCGAAAACAGTGTCCCTTATGGCAAAATGGAGATAGAAGTTACATTTTCGACTCAAAATTGATTTCCCAAAGAACATCCCCCTTAATTTATGCCAGACTTATCAGAAACACCCTGTATAGTCTGTAGGGTCTAGTCCACCTAAACTGCAAGCCCTAAAAGCATTCCTTAAATCTCTCTAACACGCGTATTCATAATTTTTTCTTTTACCAACGAATTTTTTTCCGCATACATGGTTTCATCTAAAACGAATTAAAGCTTCTCAACCAACCCCAGTGCAATTTACTCTCCAAACGCAATAACCCCGCTATTTTTCTTTTGGCCTATAATTTGCATGATGAACGGGGGCCCAAGTTAATTAAGCTTTACTTCGGGCGCTATAAGAAAAGCCAAGATAAAAAACTATGAGAAACTAAAAAGAAAGAAGACGATTTCGGTGTAGAAAGGGAATATTCGTTGAGGAAAAAATTTAAATATTTGCGTCTCAGAAATTTAGTAGAAAAGAGATGAGCGAAGAAAAGAAGTTTTGTGAAATAAGATTCCTTTGTTTATAGGAGAGGAGTAGGCTTTCTTTTGTTGTAATACAAGAACAGCGGTTTTTAATGAGAAAGTGCGTGGGCATTATATTAGAAGGCCGAGTTTCAGCGAAAAGCGAGCTTTTGAGGCTTAACAATGCATGGAGCCACCGTGCAGGTTTTCAAGTGCCCGCGCTGGGGCTTAATTTAAGGGGTTCTATAGCTAACTGAAAGCCGTTCATTGGGTTTTTAGCGAACTGCTTGATGATAAATAAAAGAGAATTTCCTTGAGAGGAAATGCAAAAGTTCAAAGGGAATAATTTAAAATGTTTTCTTTTGTTATTCTTCAGTTCGCTAGAACCCGTTTGCACGGCTTTCTGTTCATTAGAACCCGTTTCGCACTGTTTTCAGTTCGCTAGAACCCGTTTCGCACTGTTTTCAGTTCGCTAGAACCCGTTTCGCACTGTTTTCAGTTCGCTAGAACCCGTTTCGCACTGTTTTCAGTTCGCTAGAACCCGTTTCGCACTGTTTTCAGTTCGCTAGAACCCGTTTCGCACTGTTTTCAGTTCGCTAGAACCCTCTTTGCGTCGACTTCATTTAGCTAGAACCCTCTTTGCGTCGACTTCATTTAGCTAGAACCTTCTTTGCGTCGACTTCAGTTAGCTAGAACCTTCTTTGCGTCGACTTCAGTTGGATAGAACCCTCTTTGCGTCGACTTCCGTTGGATAGAACCCTCTTTGCGTCGACTTCAGTTAGCTAGAACCCTCTTTGCGTCGACTTCAGTTAGCTAGAACCCTCTTTGCGTCGACTTCAGTTAGCTAGAACCCTCTTTGCGTCGACTTCAGTTAGCTAGAACCCTCTTTGCGTCGACTTCAGTTAGATAGAACCCTCTTTGCGTCGACTTCAGTTAGCTAGAACCCTCTTTGCGTCGACTGCAGTTAGCTAGAACCCTCTTTGCGTCGACTTCAGTTAGCTAGAACCCTCTTTTCGTCGACTTCAGTTGTAACAAGGCACTTTTGCCACTTATTATATACTTCTGATAAAGCTTTGGTTCCTCCCATGACTCACCACTGAGTTAGGAAAACTTTTGGGTTTTCGTATTTTATAAAATCTTCCGATGTTTGTAAGATTCACGTTTCCTATTTCCCCGGGTTTTAACACGGAAAAACACCGCTGAGGTCCCCCTCATCTTAGACCAAGCGAAAGGGTATAAAAGGAAACGTGGATTATAGGAAGACGAGATTCCTTTTTTGTATATTGAAAGAGAAGCACGCTGGACCATGTAAATAAAGTTCTTTGGAATATTTTACCCCCACGGCTTTTCATTTTTAAATTCGTTTGTATCCGGTCGACGACGGCATAGCCAACCGTCCCGGGGCCTAACAACCCCAACGCCCGCTACAACTTTGGTGGAGGCGCCGTTTGCTTCGTTTTCGGTTACCCGAGACGCCTGCCCAAATGAACTTTTTCGCCGGCCTCTTCCGATGGTCCTGAGGTTATCCAGATTGTCGACGGTGATCCCATAGCGCCGTATCTGTCGTCTTTTTCTGTCGCTGATCGAAGATCCGCTTTTTCGTTGGGAGGTGACCTGCGGGGCTCCTCAGCTACGACGCATCTTCACGACTTAACTTTGACGAGGCTGCTCACCATCGACGATTCTCTGTTGCCGGACTGCGGGACGGTATACAATAATAACCTTAAATTCCTGACGTTGGACTGCGGACCAACTCTTCTCATCTACTACCGGACTGCGGGACGGACGTAGACCCCCTGGAATCCAGAATTTCCGACGTTGCACTGCGGGACAACGATTCTATCTTCACGTAAAAGAAACTAAGAGACTGTGATCATAAGAAACTAAGAGACTGTGATCAAGATCCTTCCAATTATCAGCGGACTGCGGGACGCTACAAGAACATCAAATCAGGTTGGACAATACTTTTCACCAAAAGTTTTAAGTCAAGGACAATTTTTTATACATGTTTATGGATAAAGTTAGGCCTTGTACGCGATCACAATCTCGTTCTGTGATAAATCAAGATAATTTAGATTTAGTCTCGTCCGAAGATACGGAAATTTATTCTCTCTCTAACGAGAACTTTGATCAAAATTCAGATCATAATTTAGATTTAAATTCTAGTGTAGATTCAGAACATAATTCTGAGTTAGATTTACGCGTAGACCCAGAGCTTAACTCTGATTTAAATCAAATTATAGACTCAGAGCGTAACTCTGATTTAAATTTAAGTAAAACGAATTCCCAGAATTCATTAAAACATTTAAAAATGTTTAATAACAATGGAGCCAGTGGTTCTGGAAACGGAAATGTTAATCAGACCAATAACGTAACTACGGGTACCACTAGTTTAATTACGGTTGCTACACCGACTTCCCCAGTTACGACTCAATCGTCCCTTGCCGACGACATAGCTAATCGCATGGGTTCTTTAATGACGACCTTAGTCGCTCAACAAAACCAGCAACAATTAAACCTGATAACAGCTTTATTAAGCGGTCAATTTCCGTCTGGTGTTCCAGCAACCACTGTACCCAATATTAGTACTAATTTTAGTCCTAATGGTACTAATGTACCGTCTAATGTTTCAAATAATTCAAGTAATGCTAGTCCTAATGTACAGCCAAACACCGGCACCGGTCAAATGTTGAACAATTTGCCCAATTTAAATGTTCCCCCACCGACGTTTGTTCCTCCTAACGTCTACGCCAGACCAGAAGCTCCCCAAATTCCCAAATTTACACAGGGAAAAGACCCTCTAGTTTTTCTGTCAGAGGCAGAACGGTTTCAGAGGATCTGTAACTTAACTGACCCCCAGTTAAGGGGACTGGTTGAAAGGATGCTTGAAGGCGATACCCTTTATTGGTTTGATAGAATGGCGCGCAGTATCCCGACATGGGCTGAGTTTAAGGAACATTTCTGTAGAGCATTTATAGGAATAGATTATAAGGATCAGCTTCTTAACAAGCTCAACAAACGTAAACAACGTGAGGATGAACCCGTCCTAAGTTTTATTCTTGAAATGGAACGTTTATGTTTACAATATGACCCTATAATGACCCCTAAGGACGTAGTGACTCGCATTGTTGATAGTTTAAATCCACATTTGATTCCGTTTATGAAATTGGCAGATAATCCTAGATTAATTGATCTCCAAGAAAGCGCTCAGAAAGCGGAAACTCTTTGGAAACGTTGCCAGGCTTTTGATAGTCGTTCTTCACGAAATTCTAGGGTACAAAATCAAAACAAAGCCAGGCATACTCCACAACCCCCTCCGGTTGTAAAGAACTCTTCTCAGGGTACATTTCCTCCAAAAGATAGTCATTCGACTCAAGGAAATAGAAATCAAAACACAAACCAAGCTAGGGATGCCAGTAAGGTAGTTCAGTGTAATAAATGCCACGAACTTGGACACAAATCGTTTCAGTGTCGTAATAAGCGTAGAAATGGCTCTAGGCCAAGCGAAAATAACCCTAGATCCTCAGGAGCAGTAGCTACTATAACTACGACGCCTTTAGATTCGGAACCTACGTCACAGATTTCGGGATTAATTCAATCCGCGCTCGATAGCGCCGAAATGACGCCGCGAAGTCATTCCTTTGCCCCTATAGGTTCTTCTCCTCCTGACGACACTTCTTGGCATAACCTCCCGTTAGAATATCCCAGTGGCCCTGATGACCAAACTTCTCCTAAAAATACAGTGAGAGTAGCAGCGCACCGCCCACAGGTAGAAATCACTTTAGGAAATTTTAAGGGATTAGCAGTCTTAGATAGTGGCGCTGAAATATCGGCCATATCCACTTCATTATGGGGAAAAGCACGTGGGAAACATGATAAGTTGCGCCCTTGGTCGGGACCTAAGATGAATAATGCGGATCTAACCCCTTTCCACATTATCGGTGAAGCCGCGCTAAAAATCACAATAGCAGAACGGTCTTGGAATTACGTTTTCGCAGTATCTAATACCGTTGACAGCGATGTTGTGTTGGGATGGGATTTTTCAGAATTCACGCTAATATACGCGAATCCCCATTCTAATATGTTTTATTTTGGAAATGATCCTACGGCGTACCCAATGGCCAACGCACAAAATTTATCATGTTTACCACAATCCGAACTGCTTTTGTCGCGAAACAATGAGGATCCCTCCGCCGCTTGCGAGGCCGTTTCAAACACGCCCATTTCCCCAAAACTTCCCGCGTTGGCGAAGCCAGTGACCACGTCATTTGAACCCGAAGTAGCCGAGCTAATCTCGGACTTTCCCGAGGTTTTTACGGGAGAACCTGGTCGATGCACCCTATTGAAACATAAAATTGTTCTCAATTCACCCGAACCTTTTAAATCCCGAGCTTACCCTTTATCCCCAGCTCGCAAAGCAATTGTTGACACTCAACTTGAAGCCATGCTAAAGAAAGGTATCATTCGTAAAAGCTTTTCGCCCTATTCATCCCCTCTTTTGTTAGTAGGCAAGAAAACTACCCCGATACCAAGAGTTTGTGGGGATTTCAGGAAACTTAATGAACGCACAGTACCCGATGCTTTCCCCCTACCCATAATTAGGGACGAAATTAATTTACTTGAAGGCGCTAGTTATTTTTCAATTATTGACCTAAAAGATGCTTTTTGGCAATTAGAACTGGACGAAGCCGCGAAACCTTTAACCGCAGTAGTAACACATCGCGGATTATTTGAGTTCAATGTTTTGCCTTTCGGCCTCAGAAATTCCCCGGCTACCTTCCAACGATGTATGGGTCTAATCTTTGAGGACGATTTGGGTAAATTCGTGTTAATTTACATTGATGATATTTTGGTTTATTCCAAAACCCTAAATGAACATCGCGTTCATCTTCGTCATGTTTTAAACAAATTGCGTGACTCTGGTCTTACTTGTAGGCCCGATAAATGCCAATTTTTCCGCGCGGAAATATTGTTTTTGGGACACGTGGTTTCCGCCTCCGGTATACAAGTTGACCCCTCAAAGGTACGCGCGATTTCCGAATATCCTAGGCCCTCAAACGCCACTGACGTTCGCGCGTTCCTCGGTTGTGCTGGTTGGTACAGAGAATTTATACGCGATTTCGCTGACCTTTCTGACCCTTTAGTTAAGTTAACTAGGAAAGTTGCCTTATTTGAATGGACCTCGTCTCACGAGGAGAGCTTTCAAACACTGAAACAGAGGTTAATTTCTGCCCCTATTTTGAAGTTACCCAACTATCAAATGCCATTCTTTCTACAGACTGATGCTAGCATGATAGGCCTAGGAGCTGTTCTATTTCAGACAGACATAAAGGGAACAGAACAAGTAGTCGCGTACGCTAGTCGCAAGCTTCAGCCAGCCCAAACTAGGTATCATGCCACAGAACGCGAACTCCTAGCTGTAGTATGGTCAGTAAATAAGTTCCGACATTACCTTGAAGGTATTGGATTCACCCTAATCACAGATAGTAGTGCTCTCCAATGGTTACGTCGTATGAAAGACTCTTCGTCTAAACTCACTAGATGGGCTATCCAGCTACAAGGTTTTACGTTTGAGGTTAAGCACCGGAAAGGTGTCGATAACAAAGTCGCAGACGCACTTTCCCGCCACCCAATTACAGACCCTAGAGATCTAGACGATGCTGATGACCCAGACGCGTTTGAGGATAACATTAGCCGGCCTTGCCCCTCGCTTTGTATTTCCGCTGTCAAACGAGCTGATTCAAACTCTGCCGTAGTAGACTTTAATTTGACAGAGATTTTCGATAGGCCTCAATTAGCCAAAGCCCAAGACAATGACCCAAAAATATTTGCGCTAAAAACTTACTTATTATCCTGTGATTTACCAAATGATAATAAATTAGCCCGACGAATTAAAAGAAACGCAGACCGCTACGTGGTTTCCGAAGATGTTGTTTACCGACTACAGGAAACGAGACCCTGCCGTCATGAATTAAAATGCGCGAAACCCATTGCCTGGCTTCCGATTATCCCCACAGCATTACGTCCACACCTATTGCGTGTTATTCATGACGACCCTACTGCTGGACACATGGGGATAGATAAAACCCTTTGGCGCGCTAAAACTGTAGCTTATTGGGATACCCTAAATCAAGATGTTCAACATTATGTAAAATCTTGCGAGAAGTGTCAAGCCTATAAATCGGAAAATCAAAGCCCAGCAGGCTTATTAGGTACCCTAGGAGCCACTGAACCTTGGGAAACAATCGCCCTTGATCTCATGGGACCTTTTCCCAGAAGCGCTAAACAAAACGAACACATGTTAGTCGTTATTGATAATTTTTCGAAATTTGTAGAAATTTTTGCATTACGTAAGGCTACCACACCCGCGATAACTAAGAAACTCACGGAGGAAATTTTCCCTCGCTATGGAGTCCCTAGAGTTATAATCACGGACAATGGATCTCAATTCGCAAGCGAATCATTTCGTTCCATATGTAATGATTGGGGCGCGAAGGTACAACATACCACGCCCTATCATGCCCAATCAAACCCCACTGAACGTTCTAATAAAACTATAAAACAGATGGTTGCGACTTACGTTGAAAACGAACACAAGCGTTGGGACGAACAATTGCCCAAATTAGCTTTAGCTATACGTTCCGCTCCGCATGCGTCTACTGGATACTCGCCGCACTTTATGTTAACTGGTCGCGAGCTCAAGCTGCCTTTCCACCGCTTCCTTGAACGCAACCCCTCCGCGGACCCCGTAAATGATATTTCTGAATACATTCAACATTTGACCGACAAAATGTCCGAAATTAATGCAAATGTTAAATTAGCTAAAGTTAAGGCTCATGAACATCAAAAGCTTAATTATGATAAGAACAGACGTGATGTTCACTATCAGATTGGTGATTTAGTAATGATTCGAACACACCACCAATCTTCAAAACTTAAAAATTTTACTAAAAAGCTCGCTGAGCGCTGGGTTGGCCCTTATCAAATTTCGGCTAAAATGCATGATCTGAACTATGCCTTAGTGGATCCAAAAACTAAGAAGGCCCATGGCGTCATTAATGTCACTAATTTAAAACCTTATATACAAAGAGACGCTTCGCTAAGCCTACCGATTAATTCAGTTCCTAAAACTGTGAAAAATAAGAAAAATTTGGAGCCAAAACGATTGAACCCTCGCCCTCAGCGATCAACCAAACGACCTAAGAAATACTCTAAATGAGATATCATAAGACCATTAAATTAACGTCACTTTACAATGCATGTTTACATTTGTCTTAAATACCAAAAAAAAAATTGTCGTTAAGCCTTTTTTCATATTTGTTATGACTTTAAACTGTAACGATTTCAATTTTAAAAACGAATTTTTCTTGTCTTAGCATTGTAAATGTATATTTTTTTTTCTCTCATTTATTGTTAACTGTGTATTTCTAACGTTTATTCTGGAGAAGCCAAAGCCCTTGGTAAACATGGTTTCGAACCCGTTCTCATCCCTTGTGGGGGGGAATTGTAACAAGGCACTTTTGCCACTTATTATATACTTCTGATAAAGCTTTGGTTCCTCCCATGACTCACCACTGAGTTAGGAAAACTTTTGGGTTTTCGTATTTTATAAAATCTTCCGATGTTTGTAAGATTCACGTTTCCTATTTCCCCGGGTTTTAACACGGAAAAACACCGCTGAGGTCCCCCTCATCTTAGACCAAGCGAAAGGGTATAAAAGGAAACGTGGATTATAGGAAGACGAGATTCCTTTTTTGTATATTGAAAGAGAAGCACGCTGGACCATGTAAATAAAGTTCTTTGGAATATTTTACCCCCACGGCTTTTCATTTTTAAATTCGTTTGTATCCGGTCGACGACGGCATAGCCAACCGTCCCGGGGCCTAACAACCCCAACGCCCGCTACAACTTCAGTTGGATAGAACCCTCTTTGCGTCGACTTCAGTTGGATAGAACCCTCTTTGCGTCGACTTCAGTTAGCTAGAACCCTCTTTGCGTCGACTTCAGTTAGCTAGAACCCTCTTTGCGTCGACTTCAGTTAGCTAGAACCCTCTTTGCGTCGACTTCAGTTAGCTAGAACCCTCTTTGCGTCGACTTCAGTTAGATAGAACCCTCTTTGCGTCGACTTCAGTTAGCTAGAACCCTCTTTGCGTCGACTGCAGTTAGCTAGAACCCTCTTTGCGTCGACTTCAGTTAGCTAGAACCCTCTTTGCGTCGACTTCAGTTGGATAGAACCCTCTTTGCGTCGACTTCAGTTGGATAGAACCCTCTTTGCGTCGACTTCAGTTAGCTAGAACCCTCTTTGCGTCGACTTCAGTTAGCTAGAACCCTCTTTGCGTCGACTTCAGTTAGCTAGAACCCTCTTTGCGTCGACTTCAGTTAGCTAGAACCCTCTTTGCGTCGACTTCAGTTAGCTAGAACCCTCTTTGCGTCGACTGCAGTTAGCTAGAACCCTCTTTGCGTCGACTTCAGTTAGCTAGAACCCTCTTTGCGTTCACTTCAGTTAGCTAGAACCCGCTTTGCGTCGACTTCAGTTAGCTAGAACCCGCTTTGCGTCGACTTCTGTTGAATAGAACCCTCTTTGCACGGCTTTCAGTTAGATAGAACCCTTGCAAATCGGCGCGGTCACCCCTTTGTTAGTCTCGACGCTCGGTTTTCAGTTCTAGATCTGATTTGGAGAAGTTGCCGACCCCCTTTACTTTTTTTTTTTAAATCTCTTTCTCTTAAGTTTCAAAAGAACTGATGAGAATTTTTATGAAGCTGAAGAATTCCATTTATACTCTTAAATCTTTTGGATGGGTACTTCAAGTTTTTTTCTCCTTTATTAAGAGATCTTGAGGATAAGATTTTTTTCTTTTATGAATTTCTGTTCAATGTCTTCTTAACTCGAGAAATTTTTTAAATCAATGGTTTTATTAAACGTGGCGGCATTATTTTAAATGTTTTTTCATAGAGACGGATGCGAAGGAGTGGATGTGGTGAACGTTTTCATCACGATTAAGGGTCAAAAAGAGAGAGTGGATAATTTCTGCGGCAGTAAACTACCTCCGCAACTGATGTCCAACGGTCCAAATATGACCGTCGAGTTTCACAGCAAAGCCCAAACGGCGAATAATGTCCGCGGATTTCGCGCCATTTATAGATTCTTAACAAGTAAGTACAGTACGCAATTATGAGTGTTTTTAGTCTCTAAGAAACCGTAGTGGGCCTTAAGGAGTATGGTTCTCCGTAGAGGTCAAAGTTCCTGACCTTTTTATTGGGATGACATTAACAGTAACTAGGGGCGGGAGTATACCCAGTATTTTGGCTCATTAACCTTTGCCATAACAGGGTTGCCACAGTTCAGGGAAAGCCTGGAAAAGTAAGGGAGTTTGAAAATTTGCCGGAAAGGTCATGAAAAAGTCAGGGGGGGGGATTTTAAAAATTTCATCAAAGTCAGAGAATTTGGTAAAATTTGCTAAAATATGACGTTTCAACGAGATCACGCTTGACCAGACACCTAAATTACGATTTAAACTAAATTGTTTACTCATATCACCCATTCTTATATTCAGAACAATAACAATTAGGCCTTAAAATGTCAGGGGAAATCGTAGAAAAAGATCAGGGAAAATTGTAGAAAAATATCAGGGAAAATTGTAGAAAAAATATCAGGGAAAATTGTAGAAAAAATATCAGGGAAAATTGTAGAAAAAAGGTCAGGGAAAGTCAGGGAAAATCGTAGAAGAAAGGTCAGGGAAAATCGTAGAAGAAAGGTCAGGGAAAATCGTAGAAGAAAGGTCAGGGAAAATCGTAGAAGAAAGGTCAGGGAAAATTGTAGAAGAAAGGTCAGGGAAAATCGTAGAAAAAGGTCAGGGAAAATCGTAGAAAAAGGTCAGGGAAAATCGTAGAAAAAAGGTCAGGGAAAATCGTAGAAAAAAGGTCAGGGAAAATCGTAGAAAAAAGGTCAGAGAAAATCGTAGAAAAAAGGTCAGGGAAAATCGTAGAAAAAAGGTCAGGGAAAATCGTAGAAAAAAGGTCAGGGAAAATCGTAGAAAAAAGGTCAGGGAAAATCGTAGAAAAAAGGTCAGGGAAAATCGTAGAAAAAAGGTCAGGGAAAATCGTAGAAAAAAGGTCAGGGAAAATCGTAGAAAAAAGGTCAAGGAAAACCTGGAAAAGTCAGGGAATTTTAATATGACAATTTTGTGGCAACCCTGCATAAGTCTATAGTATTATGGTAACCAGAGTGGTAACTAACCAGAACCTTTATTCTCTAAATTCTTTCATAGATTACGGAATTACATCCGGAGAACAAGCTACAGAAGGTAACTAAACAGTTTTTCATAAAACAAGTCTATTACGTAAGGTCCTCTTTAAGTAAGAAACTATATACAGGGCAAGATCTCATTCACGTAAAGAGATCTTGACAGGGTGCTCCAAGAAGGGTAGTAGGGATGAAGTACAGTGGGTTTTAAAGAATTTCAGTCGAAAATGTAACTTCCATTTTGAAGTCTGGGCCACTGTTTACGAGTTATGATTGGAGGATTTTAAGGATGGCCCCTTAATTAAATTAGAAATCTTTGCCTAAATCAGTTTCTTAATTAAATATTAGGGATCATCCGTAAATTACTCCATCCAATCTTAACTTGAAAACAGTGGCCCTGTCAGCAAAAGGAGATAGAAGTCACATTTCCAACTCAAAACGTCCCAAAGAACATCCCCTTAATTTATGCCAGACTTATCAGAAGCACCCTGTATAAGTTTAATTGGTCAATCTTGCTTACGAATTAAGCCTTCCAAAATAGAATTATATTTACGTCATGATTTAAACCAGAGTTAATTCCGATTGATACGATCGTACTGAACTCATCTGACTTATTTCCTCTTTTGTCAATTTTTGTTTTGACAGGTTGCACGTTTTACTTCAACAGTAGCGTCCGCAGTAACGGGACGTTCATGTCACCCAACTATCCGGGTTACTATCCACGCGACACGGAATGTAGTTACTTCTTTTTGGGGAGGTCCTCATCCGAAAGAGTTTTTATAACCTTCGCTTATTTCGACGTCGACGGAATACCCCTGTAAGTAGATTTCTTAAACATTCCTCGTAAAAAGCCCTAAGCCACACTAGTCGACTTAGTTATAGCAAAAGTTCATACATAAAAACATAAAGTGCACTTCTTTGAAGCTCTAGATCGCGTAGTGTAATGTGAGAAATGCGCCCCTCCCTTTACCTCTCAGAATAGTGTCGACCCCCTCTATGATTACCTTCACGACTGTAGCTCAGAGAACATGCGTGAATAGCCTGCTCCTGAAGTAGCAGATACTGGCTTTTGTCATGGAGTGACGTAGGTGAAACGTCATAGATTCTCGTTAAGCGACGCTTAGTACAGACTAAATAGGCTGATGGACTGCAAAACCAAGTGCAGTCAATTCTTGCGTCGTTCTCGAACTAGTTCTCAGCATAAGTTCATAAGATAGGTTGCATAAGTTTGTCACTGGTTATTTTACTGAGAGCTTGTCATGAAGTGACGTAGGTCTTATTCTCGTAAAGCGACGCCTGGTGAGGTGCTGTCAAAGGCTTAGTACAGACTAAATAGGAAGATGGAAGTCCTGCAAAATTAACCGAGTGTAGGCATGCAATTCTCGCTTGTTGGTCTTGAACTAGCTCTTAGTCTGGTCTCTAGCATTTATTACAAGCACTTTTGTTTAGATTTACAAGCACTTTTTTTTAGATTTGCAAGCACTTTTTTTTAGATTTACAAGCACTTTTTTTAGATTTACAAGCACTTTTTTTTAGATTTACAAGCACTTTTTTTAGATTTACAAGCACTTTTTTTAGATTTACAAGCACTTTTTTTAGATTTACAAGCATTTTTTAGATTTACAAGCACTTTTTTAGATTTACAAGCACTTTTTTTAGATTTACAAGCACTTTTTTTAGATTTACAAGCACTTTTTTAGATTTACAAGCACTTTTTTTTAGATTTACAAGCACTTTTTTTTTAGATTTACAAGCACTTTATTTAGATTTACAAGCACTTTTTTTAATTTACAAGCACTTTTTTTAGATTTACAAGCACTTTTTTTTAGATTTACAAGCACTTTTTTTTGGATTTACAAGCACTTTTTTTTAGATTTACAAGCACTTTTTTTTAGATTTACAAGCACTTTTTTTTAGATTTACAAGCACTTTTTTTTAGATTTACAAGCACTTCTTTTTAGATTTACAAGCACTTTTTTTAGATTTACAAGCACTTTTTTTAGATTTACATTACAGGGAGCCCACCGGTCCTATAATTCCTATATTTTTGAACCTGCCCTTTATTATCCTATAATTTCATGAAAGGTCCTATAATATCCTATATTTTTGACTTAGTCGAAGTTTTCGTATAGTTTAGCATCAAATTTATCAAAATTTAGCTTTTTTTTATCGAGATCACATTTGAATAGACACCGAAATTGCGGAGCTCGCTTAGGATTTTGTTATATTTTAATTAAGTTCTTCTGAGTTTTCAAAGTAAAATCCAATTTTTATTTTTTGGGATTTTTCTACATAGTTTAAGCCCAAAATTGTATTATATTAGAGCATTTTTGGTCCTATATTTTCCTATAAAAACACATTTTTTCTCCTATAAAATCCTATAATTCCGGAAAATAATTCCTATAAGGAATTTAAATTTAAGAGTGGGCTCCCTGGCATTACCAAGTATAGGAAGTGTCATACTTATGGAACACACTTATAAGCTTATGGTACCGAGAATTAACGTTTGGGTCGCTATCTTAGAGTACTATTCTCTATTAACCTTTGACCCCATAAACCTCTTTGTTTCTCATTTACATCCTTCTATACCCAAAGGCTGACTGGGAACTGTGATCAAAGTCTACTTTTTGTTATTCTCTATGAACTTTTGACGTTATAGCTATGGAGTCTGGAGCCACTAAAACGGTTTGCGTTCATCCTTCTTTTCTCTTTTTCTTCTTCTTCTCTTTTCTCCGGTCGTAAAAAGCTGTAGCCCGGAAACGGCCAGCGACTACGTGGAATTCTCCAACTTCCGGACGATTGACCGGAAGTTGCCTCGGCATTGCGGGCTTAAAAAACCGGAGAAAATTGACTCGGACGGCGATTTCTTTCGAGTCACCTTCAAGTCAAACGACAAATTTGACGGAACGGGCTTCGAAGCCTTTTATCAATTCCGGAGCAATATAGGTAAGGACAAAACACTTCCGTTTTAAAAATAATTTCCATTTCGAGTCGAAAGTACTTAACTATTTGGATTTCACTGTAAGACACGTTGTTAGAAAGTATATTTTGAGCTGCTGCATTAGCTTGACTTAAAAACGCGCACTGCTTACTAGGTTACCCCCCCCTCTTTTTCGGAGTGTCCTTACGTCAATAGACCATTTTGGTGTAACTATAAGAGGGAAAGACACGGGGGGGGGGTAAAACTCCGCCTTCCATCTCGCTTTTTGGCGCCTGCGCTGTAGTCTTTTTGTATCACGAGAGTCACAGAGACGACAATGTATCATCGCACCTTGCATCTCCCAATACCGAGGGTTCCCAAAAAGGTCTATGCTACCAAGAGGGCAAGGAAAAATAGATACGACATACGGAATCTTTATGGTGGGAGGAACTTGTATCATATTCCTTTATTGACGTCACCATGACACAAGTGTCACGAGCTTAATAGGGTACCCAAACATTTATCGATGAATCACTGAATCATCCATGGTGTCAGGATGAGAAAGATTTCCTGTTTTGCCTTGCGCGATGTAACGAGATGAAGTGTCAACCACTGACAAAGGCACTCCGTTGGCTCATGGTGGCTCCCATGAAAATGCTTCGCGCTTAAAACATAGTATCAAAACGCTCTGCTTTGATAAATCTTGTAGTGTTTTATCTTAAATTTCCGTATCAAGACAAGAATATACAGGTCTGATAAGTCTGGCATAAATTAAGGGGGATGTTCATCATGTTCTTTGCATGGGTGCACGATTTTGAGTCGAAAATGTAACTTCTATCTCCATTTTGCCACAAGGGCCACTGTTTTCGAGTTAAGATTTGAAGAGTATTTTACGGATGACCCCTTAAATATAATTAGGAAACTGATTTAATTAAGGGGTCATCCCTAAAACACTCAAATCGTAACTCGAAAACAGTGTCACTGATGGCAAAATGTCATAGATAGAAATTCCATTTTCGACTCAAAATCAAGCGCACCCAAAGAACATCCCCCTTAATTTATGCCTGACTTATCAGAAACACTCTATAGGCAGGCCCCTACATAACACATTGTACATCCCTTTAAATAAGCGTTTGACTCCTGGTTTTAAGTATCGTTTTATTTTGTACCCTATAGCATTTTACATTTATTCGGCTATTTATATTCTCTTCAGTCTCATTGAATCTTAATAGTGTTTAGAATGAGACTCTCTTTGATGTATCGTAAATAAAGCGCCCGCGAGGTATAGAGGCATCCGTCGATGACAGATATGCAAATTAATCATCCCCCCTCTCTCTCACTCTTTAATACCGTTATCTACTCAACGGCACTGGGAACCGCTATTGCTCTTTATATCCATCCAGGATGGGGCGCAGCCTTTTAACTTGTAAACTCTCTCCTATACCTATAGTATACCATCCATAAGTTTATAAGTTATTTTCCATCCATAAGGGTGACACTACCTATACTTCGTAATGCTTTAGAGACTTAGTGAGAGCTAGTTCGAGAACGACAAGCGAGAATTGACTACACTCGGTTAATTTTGCAGGACTTCCACCTTCCTATTCAGTCTGTACTTTACCAAGTATTTGACAGCGCCTCACCAGGCGTCGCTGTACGAGAATGTATTACCTAGTCACTTTATGACAAGATCTCAGTAACCAGTGACAAACTTATGGTGAACATATCTTATTAACTTATTGTGAGAGCTGGTTCGACATCGGCGCGAGAATTGACTACACCCGGTTTTGCAGTCCATCTAGTTCTATTTAGTCTGTACTAAGCCTTTGATAGCGTCTCACCAGGCGTCGCTTTACGAGAACCTCTGACGTTTCACCTACGTCTCTTCATGGCAAGCGTTCAGTAACCAGTGACAAATTTTATGCTGAGAGCTGGTTCGAGATCGACGCGAGAATTGACTTCAACGGTTTTGCAGTCCATCTTCCTATTTAGTCTGTACAGCGTCTCACCAGGCGGCGCTTTACCTCGAATTTATGACCTACGTCACTTCAGTACAAGCTCTTAGTAACTAGTGACCGTACACTTATGGAACATATTTATGAACTTATGGTATACTCCTAAAGATAACTCCTCTTCTAAAACCCCAATCTACTGTGCTCGTAGAATTATGTTTATTTATTTATTTATGTATTTAAATGAATGCGCATATTTTGGGGGGGGGGCGTACTTCGCTCTGGATCACATCCTTATTTTCAGGCCTGAATAACGAGACTTTATTTAAATTGCTTTTTGACAAATAATATCTGATAGGGACAAACTTTAGGAAAAGTATCAGTTGGTAGGAACGCATACAGCTTATGGGAATCATTGTGACATTTTCTCAACGTATCTAGGCGGGCTTTGAAGGAGGGGCTAGAGACTAATCATTATGTATGACGAATTTTACCTCGCGAATAATTTATCTCGCTGCCACGTTGAACCTAGCGCGCGTACCAGACCTCGCGTTGCATTTAGAAAGACGTCAGAAACATCAGGCATAACCAGGAATACATGGATTCCATTTTCTGGGCATTCTCCTTGAACTAAAGGGGAGGAGGTGTAGAAATCGTCATGCCTGACGTCACGACCAATTTATTTGAACTTAAAAGAAAAGTGACACTGCATGCGGTAGCTATCGACCTATCCGCGCTGATCCCGAATGTAAACAAGTTCTTTTTGCGTCGTGTGAACGAGTAGACCTAGGGTGGACGGTTGTCCTTGATATGTGAATAACGAATGAAACGCTAGGAAGGAACGCGCGGTTTAACAAAGTTAATAGCCCTTCCCCTTACCTTCAATCAGATACGGGGTCTTTGTCTTCCAAGTATACCTGGCCGGCCTAAAGGATAGTAAGTTCTCAAGCCCATCCCACAAAATATCCCACATAGATGTATGCGGGCACAATGATTCCTATTGGTTGTATGTATTCTTTTTGTTACATAAGAAAGAAAAAGCAGCGACACAGGGAATCGTTGAGTATACGTCTTTAATACTTTTACCGTAAGTGACCCCTATCTAGGTTAAAGGTCATAGATTGTCGTCTTGTGTTTGTCTCAAAAGCGGGATTCTTGAAATATTGATACAAATCGCTTTTTCTCTGCATTTAAACTGTCCCTATGAAAATAAATTGTCTAAGATTAGCGCTATGATCTCTCCGGCGAAATGGGTAGTAGTCTTTCCTCGTTAGTTTAGAGTCCCCTTTTAGAATGGAGAGCTTATATTTTCATCTTTAAATTATTCAGTAAGGCCGAGATGTTATTTATCTCCTAACATTTTTTTCTCTTCTGGTTTTCTTGGTTTCTCCCTCTCTCTCTCTTTTTTATCTCGGATGTTGTGGTTTCATTTCTTATGTTGGAATTGCACCCTTCCAATTGCAGACCCCTCAAACCAAGTTAAGAAGCACGGAGGAACATCTTCGGCTAACAACATTCTACCTTCAACTGGTGAGTCTTTTGTTTTCTTTATTGGCTCGGTTTTTTATTGTTCTCTCGACTTCAAGGGTTAAAACCTGTTGAGAATTTTATCACCTATTTGTTTTCGTGTTAAACACGATTCTTGAGAAACGATGGGTCGAGTTATTAGGTTAGTAATGTAATGTGTGGGTTTTTTGGAGAGGAAGTAACGCGTTTTTATCGTGAATTTATTAAGTCAAGTACTTATGCACCAAAAAAGGTGTTATAGTTCAACTCGCCTATTATCGTAGTTAAACTGGCCTATTATCGTAGTTAAACTGGCGTATTATCGTAGTTAAACTGGCCTATTATCGTAGTTAAACTGGCCTATTATCGTAGTTAAACTGGCCTATTATCGTAGTTAAACTGGCCTATTATCGTAGTTAAACTGGAATATTATCGTACTTCAACTATACACGCCTATTATCGTATTTCGACTCGCCTATTATCGTATTTCGACTCGCCTATTATCGTATTTCGACTCGCCTATTATCGTATTTCGACTCGCCTATTATCGTAGTTGGACTCACCTATTATCGTAGTTCGACTCGCCTATTATCGTAGTTCGACTCGCCTATTATCGTAGTTCAACTCGCCTATTATCGTAGTTCGACTCGCCTATTATCGTAGTTCGACTCGCCTATTATCGTAGTTCAACTCGCCTATTATCGTAGTTCAACTCGCCTATTATCGTAGTTAAACTGGAATATTATCGTAGTTAAACTGGCCTATTATCGTAGTTAAACTGGCCTATTATCGTACTTCAACTATACTCGCCTATTATCGTACTTCAACTATACTCGCCTATTATCGTACTTCAACTATACTCGCCTATTATCGTACTTCAACTATACTCGCCTATTATCGTACTTCAACTATACTCGCCTATTATCGTACTTCAACTATACTCGCCTATTATCGTACTTCAACTATACTCGCCTATTATCGTACTTCAACTATACTCGCCTATTATCGTACTTCAACTATACTCGCCTATTATCGTATTTCGACTCGCCTATTATCGTAGTTCGACTCACCTATTATCGTAGTTCGACTCGCCTATTATCGTAGTTCGACTCACCTATTATCGTAGTTCGACTCGCCTATTATCGTAGTTCGACTCGCCTATTACCGTAGTTCGACTCGCCTATTATCGTAGTTCGACTCGCCTATTATCGTAGTTCGACTCGCCTATTATCGTAGTTCGACTCGCCTATTATCGTAGTTCGACTCGCCTATTATCGTAGTTCGACTCGCCTATTATCGTAGTTCGACTCGCCTATTATCGTAGTTCGACTCGCCTATTATCGTAGTTCAATTGCCCTATTATCGTAGTTCGACTCGCCTATTATCGTAGTTCGACTCGCCTATTATCGTAGTTCAACTCGCCCAAGCCCGTAGCCACGGGGGGGCACCAGGGGGCAATGCCCCCTCAAAAATATATCCTGCCCCCTCAAATAAGATTTCGGTTTGCCCCTAAATGCCCCCTCAAAATTTTCCAATGCCCCCTTATCAAACTAACTTTGCCCCTGTAATGAATATTTTCATTTCGGTACACAAATATTCAAACTATTTAGAATGTATATCAACATATTTTACACTTTATTGTCTTTACCTGTGTATATTCCTGATACATTTGGATTTTTTTTCTTGATATATCCCTGATTCATTTGTATGTTTTAAATTCACTTTTGATATGTATCCTTGATATATATCTTTGATATACAGTATATCGCTGGTTTTGTCATCCAGGACCAAAATAGTATGTCGGGGTACAGCGAGGGGTCGGACGTTTTGGAAAAAGTGTTCGGGATTTTGAAATCCAATTTTCAATTTGATTAGTTCGGATTCCGTTTGATTTCGTTTGGTTTCAGAATTCGATAAAATGCAATGAATTTCATCGAATTTTGAGATTTTTCCCGTGATTCCGTCGGATTTCGCTATTTTTCCCGTGATTTCGACGGATTTTGCGATATTTCCCCTGATTTCGTTGGATTTTGATTTTTTTCACGTGATTTCCTCGGATTTTGAGATTTTCCCCTTGATTTCGTAGGATTTTGTGATTTCTTTGGATTTTGGATTTCATGAATTTTGTACTGGATTTCACGATTTCTTTACTGATTTTGTGATTTTTATGTTGATTTCGTGATTTCTTTGTTGATTTTGTGTTTTTTTCCTAATTTTATGATTTCTTTAATGTTTTGTGATTTCGTTGCTGATTTCAGATTTTTTATTTGATTTCGAAATCAATACATTTGACGCCTCAACAGCGACTTACGAAGTTGCGAGGCAAGCTTTTCCTGCCCTACTCGCGTATTTTCACTTTAACGACGAGCTATGTCACTTGAAAGAAAGTGAAACTTAACTTCCCTAGCCTACGAAAAAGATCTGACTTGAAATTTAGATTTAGGATTGTTTATTAACAATTTATTTTTTTTAAACTTTTTAAAAAAAGGTTGATTTTCAAATTCTGAGAGAGCGGTAGCTCTCTTAGATAAGACTTCATACTGCTTTTAATGTATAAGGAGGGTTTTTTGTTTGGATGTAGTTTTTTTTGTATTGTATTAATTCATTCGAAAAAATTCCACAGAACTACAATTCGGGCCCTTAATATGTGGTTAAAATTTCAAAGAGATCCATAAATTAGTTTATTTTATAAAAAATAAAGTTGCTAAGGGTGGTTTTCATTTCCATAAAATTAATCACACCTTTTGATGCAAAACAGAAATTTTTCCCATAGAAATAACATGGGAAATTTTTCGAAAAAAACAAATCGGTTATTCGTGATTTAGGAAAACTATACGTTGGTTAGTTTTGGGAACGGTCTTAAATTAAACTTTAAACTATAATCTAGGATCATTTTTCTTGTTATTAAGAAAAATTAATTTTAAGTATGTTTAACTTAAATTTTAAAAACTACCCCAATCTGCGATATTTTAGCATTTATCCACTGTTTTATTAGGAAATATCAGCGAGACCAATGTTGGCCTTTTTTAACGTATAGTTGCCTCATAATAATCCGATTGTTTCTTCTTAATGCCTTTTGGTTGGAATGGCCTATCGATAGTGAGATAAGACGGCTTTAATATTGCTGCAAGTGACGTTGACGCGGCCGCTACAGCGACGCCTTCAAAACACACGGGTCTAAATTGTCGCGGATATAGTCAAATTCAGACTAGCTTAATAAACATTTTAACTTTTCCCTGCTAATTATTCTGGATTATCAATAAGAGATAATTAAACTAGACTCCCAATTAAAGATAAATAAACTAGATTACGAATTTAAGTAATTTAAGTAGTTTACCAATTAAACGTTCTTAAAATAAATTATCAATTAGAGGTAATTAAACTAGATAACGAATTAAGGGTTACTAATTAAATAACCAATTAAGGATAATTAATCTAGATTACCAATTAAGGGTAATTAAACTAGATAACGAATTAAGGGTTACTAATTAAATAACCAATTAAGGATAATTAATCTAGATTACCAATTAAGGGTAATTAATCTAGATTATCAATTAAGGGTAATTAAAATTATCAATTAAGGGTAATTAATCTAGATTATCAATTAAGGGTAATTAATCTAGATTATCAATTAAGGGTAATTAATCTAGATTATCAATTAAGGGTAATTAATCTAGATTATCAATTAAGGGTAATTAATCTAGATTATCAATTAAGGGTAATTAATCTAGATTATCAATTAAGGGTAATTAATCTAGATTATCAATTAAGGGGTAATTAATCTAGATTACCAATTAAGGGTAATTAATCTAGATTACCAATTAAGGGTAATTAATCTAGATTACTAATTAAGGGTAATTAATCTAGATTATAAATTAAGGGTAATTAATTTAGATTACCAATTAAGGGTAATTAATCTAGATTATCAATTAAGGGTAATTAATCTAGATTATCAATTAAGGGTAATTAATCTAGATTACCAATTAAGGGGTAATTAATCTAGATTACCAATTCAGGGTAATTAATCTAGATTACCAATTCAGGGTAATTAATCTAGATTACCAATTAAGGGTTACCGACGACTGGTAAATAAGCTAGATTACCGACGACCGGTAATTAAGCTAGATTACCGACGACCGGTAATTAAGCTAGATTACCGACGACCGGTAATTAAGCTAGATTACCGACGACCGGTAATTAAGCTAGATTACCGACGACCGGTAATTAAGCTAGATTACCGACGACCCGTAATTAAGCTAGATTACCGACGACCCGTAATTAAGCTAGATTACTGACGACCCGTAATTAAGCTAGATTACCGACGACCCGTAATTAAGCTAGATTACCGACGACCGGTAATTAAGCTAGATTACCGACGACCGGTAATTAAGCTAGATTACCGACGACCGGTAATTAAGCTAGATTACCGACGACCGGTAATTAAGCTAGATTACCGACGACCGGTAATTAAGCTAGATTACCGACGACCGGTAATTAAGCTAGATTACCGACGACCGGTAATTAAGCTAGATTACCGACGACCGGTAATTAAGCTAGATTACCGACGACCGGTAATTAAGCTAGATTACCGACGACCGGTAATTAAGCTAGATTACCGACGACCGGTAATTAAGCTAGATTACCGACGACCGGTAATTAAGCTAGATTACCGACGACCGTTAATTAAGCTAGATTACCGACGACCGGTAATTAAGCTAGATTACCGACGACCGGTAATTAAGCTAGATTACCGACGACCGGTGATTAAGCTAGATTACCGACGACCGGTGATTAAGCTAGATTACCGACGACCGGTGATTAAGCTAGATAACCGACGACCGGTGATTAAGCTAGATTACCGACGACCGGTGATTAAGCTAGATTACCGACGACCGGTGATTAAGCTAGATTACCGACGACCGGTGATTAAGCTAGATTACCGACGACCGGTAATTAAGCTAGATTACCGACGACCCGTAATTAAGCTAGATTACCGACGACCCGTAATTAAGCTAGATTACTGACGACCCGTAATTAAGCTAGATTACCGACGACCGGTGATTAAGCTAGATTACCGACGACCGGTGATTAAGCTAGATTACCGACGACCGGTGATTAAGCTAGATTACCGACGACCGGTGATTAAGCTAGATTACCGACGACCGGTGATTTAGTCGCATTACCGACGACTGGTAATTTAGTCGCATTACCGACGACTGGTAATTAAGCTAGATTACCGATGAACGCGCAACGCCCTAAGACTTTTTCTCCCATATTTTCTAAACAATTTTAATTAATATGAAGACTGAAGTGACAGATATTAATAAAAACTGTCATTGTAGACAAAGACTGGAAAGTGTAAAAGATAAGGTTTGAAAATGAACTGCCTGAAGTAACAGATATTAAAATTTTCACTTTTGAAGACATCATTATAAAACATCAATTATTTGAAAAAATTCTTATCTTACTTTTTTTCACCAAAATTTCATTTTCGCAAAATATTTTTCAGCAATATTTACCCAAGTATTTTGTCCTCAATAGTAGTTGTCACCTAGAAGGGTTTAAGGGATACTATCTTGGTACTGGTTTTACTTTCAACTAACATTTGATTCTAGGAGATTCAAATGCTTGGATATCTGAAAAGATTTCTCTTGAAGAGTTTAAATTTTTATATTTTAAAATTGAAAATATTGCGAAGCGGAAAATAATATAGGCCTTTTCTTTGTGATTTAGTTATTAGTGTCGAAAAGATCTGTAGATTGATCGTGATCTTTGAGAGCAACACAGCACGTTAATATTTAATACTTTGAAAGCTTTACAATTTAAGAATACGTTTTGTAAAGTTTTAATACGGTTTATATTTTGTAAGCTCTCAACGATTTTCTCTCGTTATAGGGTCGAATTTTCTACCTAATTTTAAATTTTTGATAAAAAGTAAAATGTAAAGCCGTAGTATTTTCAAAATAACGCGCATGTTCCTTTTTAAAATACTTTCCCGAAGTAATTTTGGGGAAAAAAAGTAAGGTAAGAATTTTTTAAAATAATTGATGTTTTATAATGATGTCTTCAAAAGTGAAAATTTTAATATCTGTTACTTCAGGCAGTTCATTTTCAAACCTTATCTTTTACACTTTCCAGTCTTTGTCTACAATGACAGTTTTTATTAATGTTAAATGAGTGTCAATAATGAAATACCTGCGGAAATATTTATTGTCTGACATTTTGATATTTATGTTATTCTATAAAAAAATTCCATTTGCCATGCCCCCTCACAGAAAGATACTGCCCCCTCTGCGGAACTTTTCTCGCTACGGGCCTGATACTCGCCTATTATCGTAGTTAAACTGGAATATTATCGTAGTTAAACTGGCCTATTATCGTAGTTAAACTGGAATATTATCGTAGTTAAACTGGCCTATTATCGTAGTTAAACTGGCCTATTATCGTACTTCAACTATACTCGCCTATTATCGTACTTCAACTATACTCGCCTATTATCGTACTTCAACTATACTCGCCTATTATCGTACTTCAACTATACTCGCCTATTATCGTATTTCGACTCGCCTATTATCGTATTTCGACTCGCCTATTATCGTATTTCGACTCGCCTATTATCGTAGTTGGACTCGCCTATTATCGTAGTTCGACTCACCTAATGTCGTAGTTCGACTCGCCTATTATCGTATTTCGACTCGCCTATTATCGTAGTTGGACTCGCCTATTATCGTAGTTCGACTCGCCGATTATCGTAGTTCGACTCGCCTATTATCGTAGTTCGACTCGCCTATTATCGTAGTTCGACTCGCCTATTATCGTAGTTCGACTCGCCTATTATCGTAGTTCGACTCGCCTATTATCGTAGTTCGACTCGCCTATTATCGTAGTTCGACTCGCCTATTATCGTAGTTCGACTCGCCTATTATCGTAGTTCGACTCGCCTATTATCGTAGTTCGACTCGCCTATTATCGTAGTACGACTCGCCTATTATCGTAGTTCAATTGCCCTATTATCGTAGTTCGACTCGCCTATTATCGTAGTTCAATTGCCCTATTATCGCAGTTCATTTTGCTTATTCTCGAATTTTGATAGGTATTTACAATATTTTAAAAAGCATACATGAAAACTAAATCGATAAGTAATGAATTCATATAATTAAAATAAATACAAATGCCTACCTACATATCGTGATCATAAGCTCGTTTGGCTTGAACACGGTCGGTCATACGGGCAAATAATAATTCATCTCTCGTCCGAGTTGTGTCTGACGTTGCTCAACTTAGATGGTGCTGTAAGCAGTATTCGTACCAGGGAAATACTTCAACTTGAAATAAGAGATTTAAGTGAAATATATAACTTTATTATTCCATTTACGCTCCAGAGCGCATCGGAGTCTTTCGGCAAATATGTTATTATATTACTCGCTAAAAGCGTTTCCCTTTTGAGGCGAGTTTTGACTATACTGGCTCCCAACACGAAATTTTGGTATAATTGGATTATCGTGGTTACACGGTAATCGGCGAGTGCTTAAATATAAATATAGATAATACCCCTCCAGGGGTTTTAAGTATAATTATGATGCTCTTTCCTATTTGGGAAGCCGGACTGATTATGATATTTAGCATCCGAATAAAACGTGTAATAAACGCCATTGCTCTTATTTTGAATCAACATATTTTCTTAATGTTTAGAACAAACACCTTCCTAGGCCTAGTGTCTAAACTATCCTTTGATATAATTAACTTCTCCTGTTGATAAATAACGCTAATTACTAAGAATGGTGAAATATCCAAGTCAAATTAAGTTAAGCATTCACCATTCTAAAAGTTTTAAAATTAAAGGATTCCAAAGCAAAAGTTCTGACTGATTGATGGTAATCAACGCCCATCCCAAACTGCTTTACCTAGAAGGCTGAAATTTTGCAGGGACGTTACTTATAAGTAGGATGTAGGTGTTATTAAAGGTTTTTAGAATACGCGGCCATCTTAAAAAATGGCGGCCAATAATGTATACAAATCTTCTTTATGGAATAACTTTGAATTCCGTTTCAACTGATTTCATTAATATGAAATCCTACAAATGGGCTTTATAACTTTTGGTGTTCAACTTGCCGTCATCTTGAAAAATGGCGTCCAAAAATTATTCAAATCTTGGCAGCACGAGAGTAATGGGTAAAAGACATTTTGCTGACCACGACTTAGTGCTAGACAATTGGTAGCGCGACAATTTGGAAGATTGAAAATTGGGTCAGCGACAATTGGGAGAATTTAAAATTGGGTGAGCGACATTTGAGTGGCAATGAAACGGACGTGTTTCTACTTTTTAAAAATTCTAATTTCTATTCAGTCAGCTGACGCTCTGTCGGTTCCATTTCCACACAATTGTGGCTCACCCAATTTTAAATTCTAGAATCCCAATTGTCGGACACCCAATTTTCAGCCCTCCAAATTGTCGTACACCCAATTGCCTAACACCCAGTCGTCGTTATACCCAAATGTCTTTCACCAAATTGTCGTCGGCCCTCTTATATTATACAAGACCTATCAAAAAAAAAACAAAAAAAACTGAAGAGATCCACTCCTCTCGCAGTAATTCTCTCTGTTTTTATATTGACGATAGAGTCGTCTCGCTTTGACTGTTAATTATCTGTCGTCGAACGACCTTGGGAGATAGGGCATCGAGATAGAAAAGGGGGAGCTTTAATACGTCATTACCTCACCCTTTATCACCCCTTTAGGTTTTTTTTATATAAACCACCATTAACTCGCTCCCATCAGTATATACTCCTCCTTAATGAGTAAAAGACATTATCGTAAGCTCTTCTATCAATCATGGACGGCGACATTCCTATTTGGCTACTATGTACAGGGTGTTCCAAAAAGGGTAATTATAGGACCCGACCGAAGTACAGTGGGATGCTTTAATGAATTTTGAGTCGAAAATATGTAATTTCTATAATGACATTTTGTCCTAAGGGCTACTGTTTATAAGTTTTGATTTGAGTGTTTTACGGATTTAAATTATAAATCATTGTTTATTCAGTTTCTTACTTACATTTATGGGGTCTTCCGTAAAATACTCAAATCAATCTTAACTTGGAAACAGTCGCCCTTAGGGCAAAATGTCATGGAAATTACGTTGAACCAAGACACGATATCTAGTTTACTAGGGAGAAGGTTAAGTTCGCCACATTTCTAGCTTTATCCCCAGTCCAAACGTAGGTCCGGAGTTAATCCCCGCCGCCTGTAAATTACAACCAGCATCTCATTGGTTCTTGAAAACTCACGTCAGCCCGACACGAATGACGAAAATTCCGTATTTTCCGACTGTGGGGAGGCGAAATAGCCCGGCCTCCTTTTACGTCCCCCCTTTGTATTTTGAAAGGGGGACTGGGACTATGGCGCGCGAATACTTAGGCACCTTATACCTTCTCCCTAATAAACTAGATATCACTTCTTGGTTGAACCATGTACTTCAATTTTGAGTGGTAAATGTAACTTCTATGACATTTAGCAAAGTAGGGACACCGTTTGCAAGTTATGATTGGAGTGTTTTAAGGATGACCCCTTAATTAAAAATTAGCATTCTTTCAGTTTCTTGCTTAAAATTATGGTGTCACACTCCAATCGTAACTTGTTTAGGGTGTCCCTTTGGGAAAAATGTCATAGAAGTTACATTTTCGACTCAAATTTATGTCCCATAGAACCATTCCACTGTACGTCGCTTCTATAATTGCCATCCCTTTTTGGAACACCCTGTGTGTCATTTTATTTCTTTTTACTCACCCTCTAATTTCTTTTATTCCCCTTTTATTCTTTCTTCTTCGCTTCTCTTAATGGTTTTGAGCATCTTCCATCACATCTTTTATCTTTTGTTTTTCTCACGAATTTAAGTCAATGTCATTTGAATATTTAACGGAGTTTTTTTTACCCCGTCGGATGAATTTATCTTATTTGCGACGCTTTAGGCCTAGTCTAGAATATTGAAGTTTTTAGAATAAATTTAAAATAAGATTGAAAAGTCATTAAATACTGAACGAATGAACGAACGAATTATTTTGACTTTTGAAACAACGTGAAAGGTTGTAAAATTTGTTACTGTAAATTGTAGAATATAACTGATTTCACTGGGAAATGTTGAATTCCTAATTCTGAATGATACAATAGGGGATAGATTTAATTTTTGGAGTAGGAATGGAGAACAGAGTATTCTGGGCGCGCGTCTAAGTCCTGGACCCCCTTCCCCGGGACGGAGGGGGATGAAAGAAGAGGCGGGTCATAGCGACAGAGGTAAAAAGGAATTACGTATTTTTCGCCGTCCCCGTCAGCAACGTCACCAAAACGTAGTTTAAGTGAGCCAATAAGATTATTTAAACTTTTCGTTACGTATTGGAGGGAGGGGCTCTATACTGGGCTATGAGTCGGACTGAAGTAAATACTATCCCTTCTCCATTCCTACTTCTAAAATTATATCTATCCCTGATCAGATTAAAGGGTTCGGAAATTCCCTTTTGTGATTATGGAAAAACATGGGTGATCAAATAGAAGACGTTTGAAAAGGGTTACTTAGTGATCAGGAAGTTATCATCAATTTTAATGTTGTTTATTCATGGGAGGGATTGCATAAATTCATGGTTTTATATTATTAGATTAGTCCCGTACTAAGATTTCTTTTCGGCTATTATTCGATATTCTCTTAATTGATTTCGGGTAGTTAATTAATGTATTTAACATTTTTAAACTGGAGAGAGAGGGGGTGATGGTATAACTATAAATTCGTTATTGAGATTCTGGACGGCTTAAAATTTTGAAGAATTTTAATTGGCGTTGAGGTGGGTCTTTAATTTGTAGATAAAATATAGTTATAAAATTAAATATTATTATTCAAACTTAATTTCTTTTTTTTTTAAATTAAAAGATTATGTTTGAAATTTCGATTATGAATCCTAAATACCATATTTAAAATTAGATTATTAATTCATTAGCTTCAAAGAAATATTAAAAGATGCTAGACACCTACAATTCTCACAGTCTGTCATTTTCGAATAAGCTCAATATGTGTCATCATAAGTTCATAAGATATGTTCCATAAGTTTATCACTGGTTATTGAAAGCTTGTCATGAAGGTCGTAGATTCTCGTAAAGCGACACCTGGTGAGGCGCTGTTAAAGGCTTAGAACAGACTAAATCGGTATAGATGGACTGCAAAACTAACCGAGTGTAGTCAGAAGTAAGATGAGACTAGAAGTAAAGAGCTCTAGCATTGGTAGTAGATCCTGGCACTAATGAACAAATTTGAGAATTTTATGCCGCTTCCATCGCGCCTACACTCGAGAGAAAAAAAAATTGGTCGAGTTCCAAAAACATTTCCTACCCCCTTCCCCTCAACCTAAAGCCGCGGAACACGGACGCGGGTGCTTGAATCTCGTTCGGCCGTCTACCGCCGCGAACGTCTGACGTTTTGGAGGGAAAATTCAGAAACCGCTACCAGAGGGCCAACCGTTGGTGTGTTATCATGAATATTCAAGTAGGTAAAAAGTGGGGCATCCAGCTCACCCGGGAGTCGGGAGTCCAGGTTATTTCTATGGGGAGTCGGGAGTTAATGTTATTTCTATGGGGAGTCACGACTCCCAGGTGAGCTGGATGCCCCACTTTGGTATACTATCTCTAAGGAGTTAATGTTATTTCTATGGGGAGTCTTCTTCTATGGGGAGTCAAGAGTTATAATGTTATTTCTATGGGGAGTCACGACTCCTACGAGTTGGATGCCCCACTTTGGTATACTATCTCTAAGGAGTTAATGTTATTTCTATGGGGAGTCTTCTTCTATGGGGAGTCAAGAGTTATAATGTTATTTCTATGGGGAGTCACGACTCCTACGAGTTGGATGCCCCACTTAGGTATACTATCCCTAAGGATAGGGAGGGGGTCAGACAGGGGGACAGACAGGTGGTAATATACTTCCGCGTTCTACTAGAGAATGAGTGTCCATAGGTGTATACTTTGCGTACGATCGAACAACATCTGTTTTAATAGGGGGAGGGGGGGGACATTGAGGAGGAATGTTGTCTGGAAATATATTTCCCCCTGTAAGAGTGATAACAGTTGTTCTAATAAGAGTCTGATGATTGATAACATTATTGAGGGTATTTTAATTTGGAAGGAAGAATTTCTAGGAATTTCAAAGTTTTATTATAATGTTTTCCAGTTGATTACAATAGGTTTTTTGATCACACTACATTTTGAATTCTTGAATTTCGTTCTGTTCCTTGTGAGGATGTAACTTGGTGATAATTCGGAATTAGTTAGTGCATCATCGAATAATTTTAATGGTGATTTACTGGTTTCATTCGTTTTTCCTGCTTTAATTTTAGGCTTTCGAGACACGTTGAGTGATTTTTTCCCCTTTTTCTTTTTTAAAGCTGTTTCAGATGTTGGAGTTCTTGTTACAGCGTTGTTATTAGGTGGGGTTGCCGTCTGTGGCTTAACATTGGGTATTATGTTTAGATTTGGTTGATGTGGTGATTGTGTTGTAGCGGTCGGAATCTGTGATGGAAGGTTATCGACATGAACTACATCTGGTTGCATTTTGCTTTTATTATGTAGGAAATTTTCTAGCAGGTTCATGTATCGTTTAGCCTTTTCCTGGGAGGACATTCCTGTCTCCCTCAATATATCATACATGTCACGATCTAACGCTGTCATTCGATTATCCAACACACTCTTGTTTGACTCCAATTGTCCATATGGTACTAAAACCATAGGTCGTGAGGATGTCATTTTACACCGAGTAGGGCTGATATCCCGTTTACAATGGAGGGTAACAAGGAGCTCAGTAATGGGAGAAAACCCCCGTTTTGTGATTTAGAAAGTTCTTTCCGTTTGTCCTTTAGTGAAACTCTCCGCTTTGATAATTTTCTAATTAGGTTTTTATACCGCTTAAATCTATTTTTTACTTTCACTGGTAGAACAACGTTCCCTTTCGTTATATTTAAGCAGATTTCACACACGGATTTTATTTGAGGGTTAGAAAGAGGATGAGAAATATCCCTCAAAGGGTGACCGTCTAAGGTGCTGTACCGTCTCATACTGCTGATCATTTAGAAAAACCACCGTCATTTATGTAAAATATCATCGACTCTTTCTCTAGAAAATTAGTTCTCAGCCTAAGCAGATCGGGTGTTTCTTGACGGGTATCTATGATAAGATAGGAGTAAGGTTTCGAAGTAGCGTGGTGAAATGCACTGGTTAAATGTTTGGGGTTGTGGCTATACATTTGATTCGCTAAATATTTTGTTTGCCCCTGATCCCTAGGATTCCGCATTAAAATTATGTAATGGGAGTTCAAAGAAACATCACGCATGATTTTCCCATTTTTGAATAAATTTTGAGAAAGCAATATGACTGATAAACTATTATGATGACAACCTCTAATAAATAAATTTCCGATGTTAACATTATCTTTGGACTCGTTAATTAAATCATCTATTATTATTAAATTGTTAATAGACGGATCGAAAAAGTCATCTAGATTTTGAGGGAGTCCATTGTGAAATTCTACAAGGGGTTCCACTTTCCTCAATTCCTCGAATTTACTCTGATAGGCCCCGTAACAATAGCAAACTCGTTGTATTTTAGGCGTGATGCTGTTCTCAAGGTTTCTTAAGATTTTGAAAACGAATTCCGACTTCCCACTTTGCGAACTCCCTGTAACTAACCAAGCTGAGGGGTGGATAAATTTCAAATACCACGTATCCATTTCATGACCCATAGACGAATGACATGGATTTGAGAGGTACCTATGCTTTTGTAACCTCGTTACTAAAAATCCAAGAATTGAAAGATTCGGGGTAACCCAACCATTTAACGTATAATTGAACACCATTCTTTGTTTTTCTTTTCCTTAAAACCTTCTCGATTTTAAACGTGCAGTTCTTAAGATCTTTCCCAACTTTCTGAATTTCATTTTCATAAAAAATTCCCTCAATTTTATCCTCGTTTAAATCTTTTAACCGGTATACAGGCGGGGTCCTAGGGATACGTTCAATTATTCTAAAAAGTTCTTCTGACCAAAATGGTAGATAGCGCTTATCAAACACCCCTCTAGTCTTGCTAATCCGTACAATGTCACCAACATCAAACTGATAATCGGTGGGTGGGGAAAAGTCATGATTGCCGTACAAGTTTAACCATACCTCCTTCGAATTTTTAGAGGATACCATTATTGGCTTCATCTTAATTGCTCTGTGATGCGAGTTATTATAGGCGGAAGTAAGTTTATCTAAGATATGAATGTATTTCCTAGAACCCGATTTCGTAAAATATCTATACATACGTGCCTTTAACGTTCTTATTAATCTCTCACAAATTGATGCCTTTGTATCTGTACTTGTAGAGTACAATTTCATTCTTCGAGAATGGATGAATTTCTTAAAAGTTTGGTTGTAGAATTCACTCCCCCTGTCTACGTGAATGAGACGTGGGACTCTATTGTTAGAATTGGAAAGTATGCACTTAAATGCCTTAACAAGCGTCACGCCTTTCTTATTTTTCAACGCCTTTAAAAATGCGTATTTACTGAAAGTGTCAACACATACTAAGATGTAATTGTTACCCCTGTTTTCGCGTGATAGGTTTCTTAGATCCATTAAGTCTAATTGCCAAATTTCATCTATTCCAAACACTAAAGTACGATTTCGCTTAAATTTGTGAACAACTGGTTTATGAAGGGTATACACATCATTGTGCTTCAAATAATCCTTCACGTTTTTTAGAGTTACTTTTATCCCATTATCCTTAGCGGATCTATATAGTTGGTTTACACCAGCGTAGCTTCCGGCGTTTGCTATATCATGGTAGAGTTTCTCGAGTTCAGGAAAATTCTTCATTTATGATTTCTTCTAGTTTTATGTAAAATACGAGGTGTTTTTGAACTTAATGTTCTTAATAAGGACTTATAAGAATCCAAAGAAATACCCTTCACCCCTCTACGTTTTCTAGTTTTTCTAGCTGCTTCTAACCTTTCCACGACTTCAAGAGGAATGACTAACGTTCGCCTCATCCTCCTCCCTTGAAATGCGTCCCACAACTAATTACTATCACATTATATACAAGATTCCTAGAACTAATTACCATAGCGTTATATACAACTACATTAAAATATGACAAGTGATTTTTTTCTCAAAACAAGAAATAAACCATATTTTATTAATGATCCATAATTTCATATATTTTCCTTTAACCATTTTTTTACATTTTCCAGCGAATCATCGCAATCAGAATTTCGCCATTCATGACAAGGACACTCGCCCCTAATTGTATATTTGAACCCTCCACAGTGTTCGCAAAAGTTTCTCTCATCCAACTGTCGACGGGATGTAGCTCGCGTGGCCATCCAAACCACCTTTTTCGTCTGGCTTAAAACGCATCGTCGAAATTTCACGCAGTTCCGAGTGGTGCAGAAATAATCTAACTGGCCGTCACCAGGCATATGTTTAAGTCCCCCCCCTCGCAGTGAGGGCAGAGGAGACTACCTGTTCGAGGAACAGGCGCGAATCCATGTTTTTTCAGGGTTTCAAGAGTGTCATTATCATTTTCCATGGCCCGGAAACTAGATTAATAAAAATTCCAACACCACCACCACCATCAGAAACTACAATAACCTGGTCAAATTTGAAATAGTGTTATTTCTAAAGAGGGGGGGGGGATTTAGTTTACAGAGATAATGGGACTAAAGGGGGAGGGGGGGGGGAATAGCGAATGAACCACCTCCGAATTAATAATCAGCGAATTCATCTGTAATTTTATAATGGCCAAATGCTAACGTCGTAATTCCGTCCTTTAAAACATATCGTTTTGAATCAAATGAATTTAAGCATTGTTTTTTTTTGATGGATTGTAAAAAGTTTATGTTTTTGGCTCGTTATGCGAATAATGTCCGTCGTAGTGTTTTTTCTTAAAAACAAACACTTTTTGTAATCCTCATGACGTACATGCCTTTGAATCATTCTTTTGCATATGCCTTTAGCTGTTTTCTTTTCACCCGCGAGGGATTTAATGCTATACATTTTTGGTTTAAGACCGCAGAAGGAAATTATTGGGATGGAATTTAATTCATCTTTAAACACACCCAACCTCTTCTTGTTAGACTCACTGAATAAGAAGTGGTTTTTTGGATAATCGGAGGTGTCCAATTTATCCATATGTTCCTTAAAATCCCGATATACATCCTCAGTTTGAATAGAATACAATAAGGAATCTGTATCCGTGAAATTTAGCAAAGCTCTATTGTTGTACTTCGCTTTGATAAAATCATAGTGGAATTTGTACATAGTGAGTTTTGATAATTCTAGAACACAGAAACCGGTATAAATGGGGCGATTTAAAACTAGCTTCTTCTTAATCATATGAACACCGACAAGGTTTTCATTAAAAACAGTAATTCTCTCAAAAGCTGGAGAGGCTGTTAGTTTCACCATTCTTGCGGGTGTATGGACTAGTTCGAAATTTACCCTACATCTTAGATTTTCCATTGTTTTCCCGAAAACTGAATTATTCAATAATTTATATAGATCTTTCTCAAAAGCGTTATTCGCACTCTTCCTTTTTAAGGTGTTAAAGTCAATATATTGCTTCAACCATTTCCCTTGTCTAAATTTAAGAGCTTTATGAATTACCCTAAGTTTCATCCCGAGTTCTAAGTAGTATTTTAAGTTACTGTAATGAACTACGTAATATTTTTTATCATACAAGTTAGGTACCAGCTTGGGGAATTTTAACTCCCCTTCACTCCCTGTAGCTTCTAGAATATCTTTCGATAATGGTGAGAGTTCATCGTAGCTAGTAATTTTTTTCTCGGGTGCGAGGGGATAATCATTGTGAAGATCATGCAATTCGGGAGGGTTCACATGTTCATCGCACCTTACTTTCGCATTGATACCGCTAAATCGGTGTAGACAATATCTACAATAAAATGAAGGTCCCTTGTGTCTCGCGAAACCGGATAAAAGACGGTCAAGATCGTCAATTACACAGTAATGTTTCTTATTTCCTTCACCGAATAGTAGTAGGTCAATTTGTCGTCCTTTTTCGCATTTATTGTCAGAGATGTATAGTGGGAATATATTTTCCTCATAACCAAAGACATTTATAGAAAGATTATTTAATTCCTCAAACTTTCTAAGTCTCACGGAGTTTAATTCAAAGGGGAAGGTTATATTTGAAGTATTGAGCGAGTGTTCGTACCGTTTATATTTAGAAACCCGTTCTTTGTTATGCCCTGACACGGGATGGAGTTTAGCTAAGATACTCCAAAGAAAGCACTTATCGTCTTTGTTTTGAATGTTTATTAAACACTTTTTAGCAGAAAGTTTTTTTGGTAATTTAATGTACGTTCCACCTATAAGAGGTTTATACGAACAAATGTTCAATTGAATATAAATTAAGTTTTTGATTTTCCACCCTGACCCCTGATTTTCAAACGCTTCCATTGAGTTTAAAATTTTTACTATACATCTCGTTAATTGACCGTGGATTGCATCCATCATCATAGTAGTTTGGGTTAAACTGCGGAAATATGGTTCACACTCTACTTCATCAGTCGAGTTCGCTAATTGTCTATAAAATTTGACTTTAGCAACTAAATACCACTTAATTCCCTTTTTCTCCTTTAAATGTTTTTTTAGATAGTTAATTATTTCCCCTCTGTACTCGTTTATCAGAGATGTAAAATCGAGCGCGTCATTACCGTCAAAACGCGCCAAGAAAGCAGCACCCCCTAAAACGTTCATTGTTTCTATTCGAGGGTCGGTGTTCAGCTGTGTATTCGAGTTTTGTTGGGAGGTACTAGGAATAGGGGAAGAGGGGTGGGAAGACGTTTCTGTTACAGGTGCATCCGCTGTTACCGACTGTGAAGTTCTCGATGTAAATGGTACCGAGGGTGTTGCAGGGGTAGATAAATTTGAGACTTCGGGGTGTTTTTTCATGTGCCTTGTAAAAAGATAGTGCCGTTTAAAAGTTTCCCCGCAAATTTGGCAAACTAAAGGCGTCTTTTGATGAGTTTCTCGCTCATGCCGTAGACGGTTACAGTTTTTGGTGAAAGGTTTCCCGCAAATGGTGCAGGCGAATTTCTCCATTTTTTTTCCTCCAGTGTTTTGAATACAGGCTTACCTATATCCATGCATTATAATATCACGTGGTTCATTTCTATTTTCCCGGTTAGGGCGATTGTGGAAACAGAGGGACTAATGAAAATGTGAGACATACCTTAGGTTGGATGCTGTGGGATTCCCGGATGGTTTGCAGGATATAAATAATTAAGGGGAGCTGAATTCGATTATATAGGAAAAAACTGAATAATCAATCAACGTCAACTACATCAAAATACTTGATTCACATGTGCAATAGAATAGACAAAGTATTTGTTTAAGAATATTTATTTACTAGAGGCGAAGCATACATTTTCTTTTCCTATTTAATTCCCGGTAAATATGCAAAGTTATCATAATATCATTTAACATAGTATTATTACAATAGGTATTAATAATTTTTTTTAAAGACCACCCTTTAGACATTAGTAACAGGAAATATATTACGTGTAAACCGCAGACTTTAGTAGATACATTTTGCAGGTGATATTTCTGGTATTCGAAATGTTTGGTTAGTTTTCTTATAAAGCTTAGTTCATACACTTCAGGTGATAATCCGAAACTGTCGAAGAAAGTTGTTTTCCCATTTTTTACGTATAGTCCTAACCAGTGACTTCCGGGTTTCGCGCAATCCTCGTTGTTAAGACACAACCCGTATTCTTTAAGGTTACACTTGGGTATATGATTAGAGGGAAAAACACCGATCGCGCGTTTACCGACAGTACATTTTAAAATGTTTCTTATTTCATTTGAATTCATCCCTGTTCGTAAATAACACCACGATCCCGAGATATTTGTAGGAGTGATTCAAATTCAGCGAAGAGAATGACGGATAGGTTATGAGCTACTGGAGAGTTAAATTTCATATGCAAACGTAAATTCCCAGTTCGAACTGGTTCTCTATGACTTTCGCCCGATAATTGATCTGGAGTTAAGTCGATAACGTAAAGGGTGTTCCCGTTTATATAGTCATCGAATGTTATATTATTGCCACTGTCCTTCTTATAATTATTCAATCCCTCAGTCAAGCTCAAGTACTCCCTCTTACACATATTTTGCGCGAATGATGGTCTGAAACCCTCGTTAGGGAATCTCTGATTACCGATAGTCACCTCTAAGTAATTTAAACCTAAATGTTCAAATGCGAGAGGGTTTTGATGGTAGTGACCATTGAAAGCTGATGAGCGCACAATTCCTATGGTCAGTCTTTGGGGGAGTTTCCCCATATATAAATTGTCACGTAGGGTCTCCATGGAACCGGTGGGGATTGTAAACAGTTTACATTCTATTCGATTCAACAGGTATTTAGCTGTTGTTTTCTCTAAGGCCATTAAGTGGCCGAGTACTATATCCGGATTAATTTTAACCCTTCTGATATACAGTGTGCTGTCTATGATATTTATTTTATAACTCTTTGTATTATTAGTTGGAGTTAAGAGTGCGAATGCGGGATTACTTCTACTGAATTTCAATCTCAATGATACCCCGTTCAATAGAAATTTATCAGAGTTAAAGATTTCATGATGAATATTGGAAATTAATTGTACGGATTTTGATTCTGCTATCTCTTCCTGACGTTTTTTGAGTCCGCTTTCCGGTTTTGAAAATGCCGTATTGACGTTAATACCATCATTTCCTTCAGTTAGTAAACGTGTAGCGAGGTATGTTTTCTTCGCTTCACTACCGAAATTAAGAAGATCGCTTACCGCGCCTTTGTAAGCGTATGTTGGGAGACCGTTAGATATACAGGTGTCATTCAAATAAACGTCTAATTGTGATAAAATCGCGTTTATGAAATTATTTACGGGGGCTACTTGCTCCCCAGCTGGCAAATTATCACCATTTTCCTCGGTAACTTTAACAACAATTTCTATTAAAGATTGAGCTAAAGCTAAATAATAATCCGGGGTGCCATGAACTAAATACTCGATGGGTGCACCTGTTGTCGATAAATTACCTAACGGTTTGAATAAAACAGTCTCCGATTGTTCAATGCAGTGATTGGTAATCGGTTCGTTGAAAAAATCTAAATTAGACATCAAAAGTGCCATTGCTTAATCTAAGTAATCTTTTTTCCGTCTGACCCGCTTGTGTTTCACGTTAGAAATGGACTCCTTAGTCTTTCGTCGTCTCTTTAAATGTCTTCCTTTCCCTGATTGGAGTCCACTGATTATATTGGTTCCTGCATTCTTGAGTCGAGTTTTAGCGCTCTCCTTAAAATTAGCACCTTCAGCCAAATCCGATAATACGTTTGCTGAAGCTTTCAGAGCCTCGTTTTTAAGTAAACGTCCGGCGGGTGCAAATATTGGTTTCAGATAAGAAAATATATTTTTGAAAATGGAACCAAACCCGGCACCGGAATGTGTAGGTGGGGAGGAGAAATAAGGTAGATCACCCCCGACTTGGGAGAAATATATAACATATGGGTTATTTTCCATCCTTGTTCCGTCTCCGTATGTGCACTTTTGCTATGGTCTGTCCGCGGTGAAATGCCAGGAAACTCCCATCGCTAGTTCTTATATTGACTTCAACCGTTTCAATTATATTCGACTTGAGTTTAAAATAATCAGGTTCATTATATTCCAAAGACATGATTTCACGATGTTTCCCCACATTATTAAATGGGATGATTTTTAATATTGGGGCATATGTATCGCCGACAGGTGTTTCCTCAACTAATGATGAATAGACGAATAAATTTTGAACACCTTTCGCGATGTCGGGGATACCTCTAGATTTCCGTGTGTGAAATCTGCTTAAATATAACGAAAGGGAACGTTGTTCTTCCAGTGAAAGTAAAAAATAGATTTAAGCGGTATAAAAACCTAATTAGAAAATTATCAAAGCGGAGAGTTTCACTAAAGGACAAACGGAAAGAACTTTCTAAATCACAAAACGGGGGTTTTCTCCCATTACTGAGCTCCTTGTTACCCTCCATTGTAAACGGGATATCAGCCCTACTCGGTGTAAAATGACATCCTCACGACCTATGGTTTTAGTACCATATGGACAATTGGAGTCAAACAAGAGTGTGTTGGATAATCGAATGACAGCGTTAGATCGTGACATGTATGATATATTGAGGGAGACAGGAATGTCCTCCCAGGAAAAGGCTAAACGATACATGAACCTGCTAGAAAATTTCCTACATAATAAAAGCAAAATGCAACCAGATGTAGTTCATGTCGATAACCTTCCATCACAGATTCCGACCGCTACAACACAATCACCACATCCACCAAATCTAAACATAATACCCAATGTTAAGCCACAGACGGCAACCCCACCTAATAACAACGCTGTAACAAGAACTCCAACATCTGAAACAGCTTTAAAAAAGAAAAAGGGGAAAAAATCACTCAACGTGTCTCGAAAGCCTAAAATTAAAGCAGGAAAAACGAATGAAACCAGTAAATCACCATTAAAATTATTCGATGATGCGCTAAATAATTCCGAATTATCACCAAGTTACATCCTCACAAGGAACAGAACGAAATTCAAGAATTCAAAATGTAGTGTGATCAAAAAACCTATTGTAATCAACTGGAAAACATTATAATAAAACTTTGACATTCCTAGAAATTCTTCCTTCCAAATTAAAATACCCCTCAATAATGTTATCAGTCATCAGACTCTTATTAGAACAACTGTTATCACTCTTACAAGGGGAAATATATTTCCAGACAACATTCCTCCTCAATGTCCCCCCCCCCTCCCCCTATTAAAACAGATGTTGTTCGATCGTACGCAAAGTATACACCTATGGACACTCATTCTCTAGTAGAACGCGGAAGTATATTACCACCTGTCTGTCCCCCTGTCTGACCCCCTCCCTATCCTTAGGGATAGTATACCTAAGTGGGGCATCCAACTCGTAGGAGTCGTGACTCCCCATAGAAATAACATTATAACTCTTGACTCCCCATAGAAGAAGACTCCCCATAGAAATAACATTAACTCCCGACTCCCCATAGAAATAACCTGGACTCCCGACTCCCGGGTGAGCTGGATGCCCCACTTTTTACCTACTTATTCACTTTTGCCGAGTGAAGAATTAGGCTACCTCGATAATTCTAGTCCCTTATCTTACTTCTGGTGTAGTCAATAGTCGTTCTCGAATTAGCTGGAGCTGTAAGTCTCTAGCAATACGAAGTATAGGAAGTGTCATGCTTATAGATGGAACATATCTTATCAACTTATGGTGTCATTCTTACGAAACATACGTGCATACTTACGTTTCTATTAATGTAATATAATTCTGTCTGAAATGAAATGTCTCTGTCTCTTTTCTTCTTCTAGATTTCTTATCGCTCATTTTCTGTCTTCTTGGAGGAGTTGGATTTTCACACCTCTAAAGAGGGGGGATGAATCTTAAACTCCTAATCCAGTGTGTGCAGTGCCGCCACATTCTTCTCTTCTATCTCCTTTTCTTTCGCTCGCTCATCACGTTTCTCTTTTTGACATCAAGAAAAAATGGCTCTTTTTCTTTTAAAAGTGTATAAAAACATTTATTAGACTTTTTTTTCTTGAGTTTGAGGTCGTTTTTCCCTTTTTTTGTGCCGCTTCCGACGATAAATGTTAACGTACGAAGCGAACATTACATTCTTAAACTTTTTCTCTTTCTTTATGTATCAAAGCTTCCTGTCTATTTTTTTAAAAGAACCATTTTCATTTTTCTCTCGAAAGAAACCTAAGATTGTTTATTGCGCCTTTAAAATTTAAAGAGAAAATATGATAGGGTCGATTACACGGTGGTTTTTAAAGGAATAGGCCGGGCTAGAGTTTTTGTTTCTTTTTTTAAACGAAAGAGGGTTTGAAATAATGAATGTTAGCAATTGGAACCATGTTTCTATCTACAATATTAAAGAAGATACCAGCAATTAAGTTTCCGTAATGGATGGCACTACGCGTTAGGCTACTCCGCGAGAAGCACTGGCGAGTACCCCTATTGGACGAACACGTCAGGTGGTACTATAGGCGCCCAATAGGGACAGGTACTTCCCAGTGCTTCGCGGAGTAGCCTAACGCGTATTGCCATCCATTACGGAAACTTAATTGAACTTGTATCTTCTTTAATATTGTAGATAGAAACATGGTTCCAATTGATAACATTCATTATTTCATACCCTCTTTCGATTAAAAAAGAAAAAAATCTCGGTTAGTGTATTCCTTTAAAGGGAATGTGAAAGAGCGTTGTTTACTAATTGTGATTAAACGGTGAATGAAATGATCCTATTAATGAATTACGATTAATTCTGATAAAATAATTTCAATATCAATTATTTACGAAAATTAACTAACTAAAAACTTAAATATAGTTGCAGTTAAATGCGTTTGACAAAATTATGTTTTGTTCGCGCTCAAATCTGATTTGACTACAACGTCACAGTTTTCTCAGTAAATAGTAGACCAATTCAAGCACAATTTTAAGCGTTATTAAAATCAGAAAGGGATAATAGAAAAAGGATGACACTCTCCATCCTCTTAATACTTAATTTATGCAACATGATTCTTCCCGGGCTCGTGCACCTTTTTGTTTACTCTCCCGCTCATCAAACTAAGTTCAGATGGGCATCGCACCGTGCAGGGTGAATTCTATAACTATTTAGTACTAAATCTTCAGCAATCAACCCACAAACCTTGGTTGTCTTGACGCGGGACAAAAATCTACAAGCGCATGCGCCTGGGCAAATAGTTAAGCGCTAATAGAGTATAATGATGAGGGGAACTATTTATCGCGTATGTGATTCGGTTTAGTAACCTTGCTATAATAAATGTAAAATGTTGGGAAGAATCATGTTACAATTACCCTCCCGCTTTGTGGTAGGTACACTTCTCTCGAAGAGACTTGCTATTTACTTCTGTTTCATAATTCACCTTCCCCTTTAATCAATACCATCCCCTAAAAATCGATAAAACAAACAAACAAAGAAAGAAAGAAAGGCCTCTGATAATTTACTTTTTACATAATTTAGGCTTAATTACTTGATACAAAGAGAAAGTTTGTGCGCGTGCGTGATTAGTGTGTGTGTGTGTGTGAGTTATTCTTTCCGAAAGCCGCACGCTTTTCCCGCTCTTTTTTTTTTCTTTTTTGTGAAAATCCGAAAACAAAGACTTTTTGGAACAACAATCGAATTTCAATTTTGATTTTTTTTACCCTCGAAAGGAAGTGAGGGTTAAAATTAATGAAGGAAATTAAATGGAAAATGACATTTTGGGACAAAAGCTTTTACGAACAATAGGGGGATTTACGTCGATATTATTTATAAGGGGTAATATATGGAATACAACCCTAATATATCAAATAATCAATTAAAAAAAGGTCTCATGTTAAATAATTAATTCGAGACCAGCCAAATTTACAATACGAAACAATATCAAAAAAAAAATATAATAATTCGATATAGAATTTTAAAAGTAATATTAAAAACCTTTACACTTTTTAGAATATTAAGTAATTAATATAGGTAATTAATTTTAATTTTTTTATTAATTAATTAATTGATCGGTCTAATTTATGACCGTTTAATAATTATAATTATTATTATTTGATATTAGTTTAATTTTTAATACAATAATGGCGCACTATAGATATACACTTTAATTAATTAATATACTGGTACATAGAAAAATAATCTAATAATATAGAAATTTCAAAACTGTTAATTAAATAATTCATTCGTTAATTAATATGTTAAGTAATTTTACACAAATTTTCCAAATTCCGTTATCCGTTTTAAAAACAATTAAAGCTCAAGTTATTAGACTTAAGTTTTATTTTATTTCTTCATAAAGGTTTGTATGGTGTGCACGTGTATTGAAAATTGATAATTTAGCAAATACCGCTGTTAGTTACCGATTTATAAAATTCCGTAATTTAATTTTACTACGGTAAATTACCAATCTTTCTTGGAAATAATTATTAGTAATGTATAGAGATGTTAAATTACCGTAATTTTTAAAAATGGTAATTTATTACCGATTAAAATTTTGGAACAACAAAAATTACCGTAGTTTATGGTATTTTATACTTTCACAGGTTTTTTACCGCGGTAATTTATGTAATTTACCCGTAAATCACCATTTTAAAAATACGGTGATATATAAATCGGTAATTTACGCGGTATTCGATAAATTACCGGTAATTACGGACGATAAATTACCGACTCTAGTAATGTTCTTAAATTCCACGACGAAACGGTAATTTAATTATTCCTCCAAAATTCGAATTTTTCAATTAAATACCGTTTTAAGATTTCGGACAAATGGTTTTCCATGGGATTAAGTAGGTTTCACAAATTTCACTTACATTTTAATACATTTTATTAACACCGCTAGTGAATTGCCCCTCTTATGACCTAAAATATGGTATACGTTTATTGTTATTCTTATACCTATATACTTTAGTAAGGAAAAGAAACTTTAAAAAATTACAAATTGATACTCATTAAATTTAAAAAATATTATTACAAAAAATTCCCCATAACTGTTCGATATAACCGACTTGGAATAATAGATTTTACAAGGAAATAAGTATATTTTTGTATGGAAGGGGTTAATAATGATATTGAACACGACGTTATTGGTATACAGGGTGTTTCAAAAAGAGGAATGGTAGGACCGAAGTAGAGTAGGTTTTATGGACGATTTTGAGCATTTATAAATTTAAGGGGTCGTCTGTAAAACACTCCACTGTTTATAACTTATAAATTGTGTTCCTTGGGGCAAAATGTCATATAGCATTTTCGACCCAAAAATAACGAGGGGCTAACCAGTAAGAATTTGCCTGTACGCTGATTACGTAATCATTGAGTACACTGAGTACGAAATTATTACGGTGAGTACGAAATGAGTACGGTTGAAGTCAAGTGATTAAAAACTGATTACACAATTATTACGGGTGATTACGCTAGGTTACATAGTGATTACATATTGAATAAGTTTGATTACGGACTATAACAGGATTACGAATGAGTACCCAGGATTACAGACTAATTACGTAATAATTACTGTTACGGTGTGCACTGATTACGGCAGTTGGTTGGCCGATGTACTTCATTCGAAGCACCATTTTTGGAACACCCTGTATGTATACTGTTTTAAAACTAATCGAGAAATATGGTTTTTAATTTCGTCGCGTCCCATAAAAAAAGAAATGTCTTCACGGGCGTCTCCACTCACCCGTAGAAATAAGCCATGCGACTTGGACGAAAAGTTTCCAATTTTTGTCTCCCCCATCCTCCATACCAAAGCCGACCGTTGTACAATATATATGGCAAAAATCGCACGTTTTTCGATCAAATATTTCCTCTCTGAATTTCTGTTTCTCCATGCCTATGCTATTGCTATAATATAGCCGGGGAAAACACATAATTCACTGCTATACTAGAAGTCTGTTATTTAACGTGAAAATGGTGATTCATTATTGTGATTGGGATTTCAATTGAGAGTAATATTGGGGTGACGGGGGGGATTTAATTTGATATTAGAATTAGTGCCGTGATTAATTGCGGTGCCAGTTTATGAAGCTTTATTTTAAAATAATTTAAATTTATAAGGTTTTTGATAAAGGGATATACCGGACTATTTTCTTTTTTTGATCGAAAAAGGGTGTGCATAGTTTTCAGACTAGGAGGATTCATACCATTTACACAAGGAGGTCTGGCTTTTGATTCCACTAGGGAGTCTGGCCTCCTAGGGTGACACCTGAAATCTGTCCTCCTTGTGTAAATGCTATGAATCCCACCATAAGTTCATAAGATATGCTTCATGAGTTTGTCACTGGTTAGTGAGAGCTTGTCATGAAGTGACGTGGGCGAAAGGTCATAGATTCTCGTAAAGCGACACCTGGTGAGGCGCTGTTTAAGGCTTAGTACAGACTAAATAGTAAGATGAACTGCAAAACTAACCGAGTGTAGACATGCTAGAGATAGACTAGCTCGAGCTGTTAGTCTCTAGCATTACGAAGTATAGGAAATGTCATACTTATGGAACATATCTTATAAACTTATGATCCAACTCGTCTGCAATCTAATGAATGTATCAATTCGAACCACGTTTCTGCCTACAGTATTAAAGAAGGGTTCTTATAGGTCAGGGATTTGGAAAATGGAGCAGAAAGTCAGGGATAGATGAGGGATTTAAAGTTTTTTCCCTAAAAGTCAAGGGATTTCGTTTGGTGTATCAAACCATGCTTCAAGCAATAATACATATGGGCCAGATGTCACGATGATGTGGGCCCTGGTAAACACCTTAAAAGTCAGGGATAAGCTGAATGAAAAATCGGGATTTTTAATATCAAAATTTCTTCGGAACCCTGATTAAAGAAGAGTTACGAACAATTAACTTTCCGATATGTACAATATGCGCTGTTTTTTCTCCGCGAAGCACTTCGGAATATTCCTATTGGACTCCCAGTACCACTACTACGTGACGGATTGGTCCATTAGGGGTAGTCCCCAGTGCTTCGCGGACTAGCCTAACGCGTAGTGTCCATTAAGGAAACGTCAATGAACTAATACCACGAAGAAGTGATATCTAGTTTACTAATTAAGGAGATAAGGTATAAATTCGCCACATTTCTAGCTTTATCTCCAGTCCAATCGTAGGTCCGGACTAAATCCCCGCCTCTAAATTACAACCAGCATCCCATTGGTTCTTGAAAACTCCGTCAGCGCGACACCAATGACGAATATTACGTATTTTTCGACTCAGGAGAGGCGAAATAGCCTGGCCTCATTTTACGTCCCCCCTTGTATTTTGAAAGGGGGACTGAGACTATGACGCGCGAATACTTAGGCATCTTATACCTTCTCCGTAATAAGCCAAATATCACTTCTTGATACCACTAAAGTTTTACTTCAATTTATAAACTTCTAGCAATAATGTAAGGAAAATCCGTAAAATCCCAATTTTTATATTTTATTTTTTATTTTACGATTTTATCTCAAGAGTGTCTGATTCCATTCCTACACATCGCTGACCAATGTTCTCTTCTACCGAAGGCCAGGCATTGAAGGGTCATTTCGCGGATCAGGCTTATATACAAGATGTTAAAGAGATATATAGACTACTACTATCTCCCGATGTTTGTAGCAGCTAGGCCTAGCTCCCCTTTCATTTGAAATCCTGAAAAGATGTTTCCACGGATTTAAAAAATATATCAAATTTTGGTGAAAAGAAAAATCTATTTGAAAAATTCGCTGGAGCAAGAGTAACATTCCGCTTTCGTGGACATGTTTCCCCCCTTTTTTTAGTTAAGCCTTTGCTATTCAATAGGGATGCAATTTATTCTAAAATTCGACTTGTCAGCGTTATGTCTTCGACTTTTATATACAGGGGGTTTCTGATAAGTCTGCTATAAATTAAGGGGGATGTTCTTTTTGAGTCGAAAAAGTAATTTCTAAGACATTTTGCGCTAAGGGCCACTGTTTTTGAGTTATAATTGGAGTATTTTACGGATGACCCCTTAAATTTAATTAAGAAACTGAAAGACAATGATTTCTATTTTAATTAAGGGGTTATCCCTAAAACACTTAATAATAACTCGAAAACAGGGACCCGGACGGCAAAATGTCATGGAAATTACATTTTCGACTCAAAATCGTTCCCCCAAAGAACATCCCCCTTAATTTATGCCAGACTTATCAAGGGTTTGAAAATTTGGTAGATAAAGATGATAGGTGTTTATGAAATAATTTGAACTGGTGGGATGTTGAAATTAAGTAAACTATTTAAATTGCAAACAATATTTAATTTTTAAGCTCAATGATGTATTTCATAATATTCATGCAAATGCGCTTAAAAAACCAGCCAAAAGGGTGAAAAGCGATATGTTCACGCCAAAAATTAGTTTGAAACACCGTCGTTCTATCATTAACAAAATAAGCTATCTCAGCGCCTTTTCAGGAACGACAGATCATGCCTATCAGCTTTGACAATGGGTGACATCCACGTTCGGTAGCTGGTACCGTTTATTACGTCATATTAGGCTATCCCAGATACCTCTCTATTAAATTATATAGTTTTATTTATCTTACAAAAAATCATTAAATATCATTTTCGAAGTCAAGTAACGTATCAAGTTTCTCTCTCTCTCAAAAAACTTCTCGGCTAAATCCCAAACTTAATTCGTTCCCTTAGAGAGAGTTATAATTTATTTAATTCAATACACGACCGTCCCGAATCGACTTAAGGCCCATTCAGACTAGTGGAAATTCTTACTTTACCGTTGGTCGACTAGTTAATTTCGTATCGTTCATTTCACTGTTCAGAAGTGAGAGCGGCTGGTTTGAAATAAGTGATTTTTGAGCAGCGTGGGAAATATGGCAGTGATACAGGGCAAATGACCATTTTAAAAATTGCCTGGACCAGTTTAGAATTAAATCGGAGGGGGTCAGTGGTCCACGGGACCACTAAGAAAATTCAAGGGTAACCAGTGTCCAGACATTAATTTCAAATATTTTAATTTACACTTCTTTAGTTTAGCAGACGAAGTGCCCTGGTCATTGGTCATGGACCAGTTTATTTATTCCAGGCCAGGGGGGGGGGGGTCGCTGGCCTAATGTCCAGTTTTAAAAAATCCTTATTTCCCACCCTGTTTTTGAGCCAAGACTTCTGAAAAGTGACAAATACCGCGCGGAGAATTATAAAACTTTTGATATGTCGTCTGCTAAAACATAACTAACTCAATACGTGCGTCAGTAAGTGCATGATCGAGTGAGCTATGGCTAAGAAAAGGCGCTAACGAGGTGGTGCCATCTCGAGACTGCACGACGAAAATGAAAATTTTCAAACCTAAATCCGCGAATCTTTAACGTGCAGTCGTCGACACGTGTCTAAATAAGCGAGAAAAGCGACTTCACCGACGTGAAATTAACATTTTAGTCTATAGTCTGAATGGGCCTTTAAGCTATTACTTTCTTCTTTCTTTCTACTGCCTTTCCACGGGATTATCCGCAACCTTACAATCTCCCACTGTGATATATTTGTGTGCTGTAGTATCTTATTTCACGACTCCCCAGGCAAGCAAGGGTCCTCTAAAATTCTTAGTAATGAGTTTCCGGTTCTACACAGCAGCACCTCCATCAGTGCGGTTGAAATTCCTTTGGAACTTCTATACTTTAATCTTAATTCCTTTCATCCTTCAGAATTCTTAAATTTACAGCGCGGTTCTATGATACGATACGCGTCTTTACCTCAGACTTGTCTAGCTAAGGTTATCTTGTGGCTGTCTCGAACCAGGGGCATCTAAATCAACCCTAGAGATGACATTTTCATCCTGAACCAGTTTGGTTCGTCGCATGTCTATATTCTCCATGCATGCCCCCTGGCCCCTGTTGTTGTCTTCATTTCAAATCATAAGAAGACTTAAAAGAATTGATCATGATTATTTTTTTACTATGAGGTTTAGTGTGTTGCATGTGTTTAAAAATGTATTGAAGCGATGCAAGTTTGGGGTTAAACATTCTTCCAAAGAACCGTTTTGTTTTTGGAAAACGTTTGAACCCATTATACGCGCCTTAAATGTAGTGCAGGAATGCATACAACTATATGGGAATAATTGCGTAGCCGTTTCCTCAACGGACTGCGGATTTTGTGGGAAGAGCTAGACTAATCACCATGTATGAAATAACCAATCTAGCGTTTCAACTTGCACATGCGACTGACTTTGATGCCTTGCTACCAACCAATGAAATTACAGTTATAAAGGCGTCAGAATGATTGCACTAAAGCTGGCCCACAAAACCCGTATAGGAATTATCATTGGAGATATTGGTATACAATGTATACTACTATGTATTCTTGGTAATAGCTAATTCACCTGGCGCCCTTTTTAAGAACCGCGCTAATAACCTTTTTGCAAAAATTAGACGTAAATTTTCAAACTTTTTCAAAAAGAAAATAAAAGTAATAATAATTTACCCATTTCCAACTCCTCGCACCATCACATTGAACTTGTGTTAAATGAACAACATCTACAAATGCAAATTAGTTAAGATTTTTGTATCTTTAGAGTGCATGTGCTTTTAGTGCTTCCTTGTTGTATAAGAAAATCCCCTCCATGAACGTTAATATTTTATAAAAAGCGCAAAAAAGGGTATATACGCTGGTAGTATGGTTTCTGGCGCACCCTTTACTTCAGACTATACAGGGTGTTTCTAGAAGTGATTCTGATACTTAGATATGGGCTCCCAAACATTGATTGGCCCCTAAAACAAGGAAATAGTCACACATGTGGAGTAAGACCTACCAGCCTTCAATAATCTTGAATGCTATTGAACCTTTATCAAGCAGAAGTGTACTTACTATTAATTGGGTAGAAGTTTGCGTACGCTGGTAAAATAAAGCTAATTACTACACATGTTTTGTTATTTCCGTATTTTTGGGGCCAATCAATGTTTGGGAGCCCATATCTTTGTAACTAAATGTTGTAGACCCCATCCATGTTATTTGACACTATCCACTCAGTTTGACCCTAAGAGCACACGCTTCAATTTTATGTCAGACTTGTCAGAAACACCCTGTATAGGAATCCATTACGGCTAAACTGTTAGTCTAGACCACATTATAAAGAGAATAGAGATATGGCGGGAATTTTCACATCCCATCTTAAAGTTTTGGCGCGAAGGGAGTGTCTTTAAAAAATGTAGTATAATAACAAAATAAAATGAAAAATAAAGTATATGATGACTATACCTTACGTGACTGTGGCTAAAACACTCCTCTAATGCTCTCTCTGCTTAAATGGTTTGAAAGTAAGGACTTTTAAAGGAAAGAGCCAACCTAAACTTTCTTCTCATTCATTACTGATAATAACTAAGAAGCGATATCTAGTTTACTAGGGAGAAGGTATAAGATGTCTAAGTATTCCCGCGCCATAGTCCCAGTCCCCCTTTCAAAATACAAAGGGGGGGGGGCGTAAAAGGAGTCCGGGACTATTTCGCTTCTCCTCAGTCGGGAAATACGTAATTTTCGTCATTCGCGTCGCGCTGACGTGAGTTTTCAAGAACCAATGAGATGCTGGTTGTAATTTAGAGGCGGGGATTAACTCCGGACCTACGTTTGGACTGGAGATAAAGCTGGAAATATTTATACCTTCTCCCTAATAAACTAGATATCGCTTCTTGTAATAACTTTAGTAAAAGGTAGGCCTGTGCGAGTCCAGTTTTTTGGGCTTCGAGTCGAGTCTCGAGTCCTAAAAAATCTCTTATAGAATCTCGAGTCGAGTCTTTTAACTGGTATCGAGTCCTCGAGTCCTAAAGGCAGCTTCAAAACTACGTCTCAAGCCCAGTGTCGAGTCCTGATCAATTATTTCAAGTCCCAGTCGAGTTTTAATAAATTATTTTATGTCAAAATCAAGGCTAAATATTTTTATCTTTCATTTTTTACTCTTCATTTGTTCAAATATCACAGCTTGGATATAAAAAGTAACAAACATCAATAAACATAATTTTAGCTTTGGTTTTGGTTTGTTCTAGCTGACGTCAAATTTTTGTCCTATCAACTGACTTCTCTAAAATATAAATCGGTAAAACCCCACTAGATACCGCGCTTTACTTAAAATTCCGGGTCACCGAGTTCAGGTTAAATACATGGATAAAGGATGAGCGTGAGGAAATTTGTTTTCGCGCTAGAGGGTTGGCAACTCCCTATCTATTCGATATTATTATTATTATTATTATTAAAGCTTTATTAATCGGATATTCCTATTCAGTCGAAACTGGTTTACAAAGGAGTCCTTAGTTAAATTAATTGTTAAACATTAAAAATATGCTGTTTACTTCTCTCTTAAACTCATTAATGTTAGCTATATTTTTTATATCACATGGTAGGTTATTCCAAGATTGAATTGCCCTGTTTTTTAGACTTTTCAAGTTGACTGTCGTAAATTTTGATGGCAGAACAAAGGTTTTAAGATTTATGCGGATATTATAATTATGATCAACTAAATTAAACATATCTAGGATATACTTTGGCATTTTATTATTATAGATTTTAAACATTAGTACTAATAACTGATATTGATATTCTTGAGCTAGGGTCATCCAATATATACTTTGATGCAGCTTCGGTTGTCAGCACGGGAAAGCTAGGCCACTATGTAATGTAGATTTGTGCGTGCTGACAAGAGACGAAAGAAAAATAAATTCTTTATCCATGGTAAATATTTTTGGACTTGATATGGTGTTAAACCTCGGTTCGAGTCCTCCTCGAGTCCAGTAGTGATGATTTTTGAGGACTCGAAACTGTTCTCAAGTCCTAAAATTTTGATTTTCAAGTCTCGAGTCGAGTACTCGACTCGAGACTCGATCGAGTACTCGCCTTTGAAAGAGTACTCGCACAGGCCTAGTAAAAGGCATTTTACAAAACATTTGGCTATTTTTTATTTTACTTTTTCTTGCTTTCTGCTCATTTCGAAAGACAACTTAAGCACTTTTATCAGTAATGAACGGTTTAAGCCCAAGACAATTTTAGCTTGACAATTTTCGAGCTTCGACCGTCACAATTGGTCAGATTACATAAATATTTGAGGTAGAATTCTACCACAACTTGTTTTATAATATGACTAGTCGTTCTCGGTCGCTGGCATTTTAGTACGTGTTTGGCGTTTGCTATATAGATGTGGCCTCTAAACGTGCGGAATTGTAGTATCTATATCGGTAGCACCCTTCCTTGGTAGATACGCAAGGGCAACAAAAAACCCCTTCCAGACATAAATGAAATTGAGGGACTGCCCAGCAGCCGGCTTTCGGGTGAAAATAATCATTTTAGGAAATACCTTTCTTGCAAAAAGATGAAAGAAACAAGGCGGGGTTTACGCCATATAGATTACTACTACACATTAGCTCGTCTTAAATCCTTAGCTTGAAAACAGTGTCCTGGGTGCCAAAATGCCATAGAAAGAATGACTCAAAATCGCCCAAAGAAAATCCCCCTTAATTTATGCTAGATTTATCAGAAACATCCTTTATAGTCTGTTAAACCAATGCCCATGTACGTTGAATTGTGAGTGCTCACTTTATACCTAGTTTAGGTGTTCTCACGAATTAATACCTAATCCGGAGTAAAATAGGCTAATTTTGATAGTCTCTGGCAGTCTAGTACACTTTGGTTTTACCATAAGTTTATAAGATATGTTCCATAAGTATGACACTAACTACCGATACTTCCTAATGCTAGAGACTTACAGCTCCCACGAATTAATACCTAATCCGGAGTAAAATAGGCTAATTTTGATAGTCTCTGGCAGTCTAGTACACTTTGGTTTTACCATAAGTTTATAAGATATGTTCCATAAGTATGACACTAACTACCGATACTTCCTAATGCTAGAGACTTACAGCTCGAGCTAGTTCGAGAACGACAAGCGAGAATTGAGTAACTAGACTCGGTTATGTAGTTCATCTTCCTATTTAGTTCGTACTAAGCCTTTGATAGTCACAGTGCCTACTAGGCTTCGCTTTACCTCGAATCTATGACCTGCGTCACTTCATGACAAGCTCTCAGTAACCAGTGACAAACTTATGGGACATATCTTATGAACTTATGGTTTTACTCAAAATGATTTTGAATCTGAGAGACAAAATTTGCAAACTCTTTGATAATTTACAACGGTAAAATTACTGTATGATATAACTCGATAATTTACAGCAGTCTTTGTTAATTACCGCCGAATCACATCTCAAACCAAGATACAACACGATAGTTTCACTTGATAAATTGTAACTGTAATCGAAGCCTAAAACCTCTCAAAAAAAACAAAACACTTTTTGTACGTTAGGCCCGGCCATGTTCAGCCGAAGCGGTATATTTTTCTTCTACTAAGGTCTACGTTTATTTTGATTCTTATATAGACAATTACGAGTATATGCGTGCTAAGGTAGAAGATAAAACACAAGAAAACTTGGATGTAATCTATCTATTCCCCCTGGGGCAAGGAGGATTGTATGGGGCAGTGAAATGATGCAAAACCCGTTTTCCACTTCTCATCTTTAATGCGTAAACTCAACTCCATCCCCCCACCATCTCTTTCTTCCTCCCAGCCTTTTAAATCTCGGCCTCTATAGACTTTGGGGAGCGCTCATAAAATTGTTATCGAAGTTTAGAACGTTTACTCGAATATCTTCTCTAGGTTATCCGATATGTACCGTATACCAAATGGAATATTAATCTCGCTTTAATTACCATCGCGATATATATGTATGTATGTTTTATCGGAACGCGTTTATTTGACTGGAAAATCGGGAGGTCAAAATCTTATCCGCTTATTTGAGCTTTCGAATAATAAATTAAAGTGTAGGTGAGAGATTTTATCGCGCTACATTTCTTCGGCACTATTAAATTTGTTAATTCTCCATCAGGAATACATACAGCTACTAGGAATCATTGTGTAGATATTTTCTCAACTGCGGATTCTTCGGGAAGAATTATCTAGACTAATCATCATTTATGACGAATTTTTCAATCTCTCTATATAGTAATATAATAAATATAATTAAGAATACGTACATCTATAATAGGGATCGTTGCGTAGCCATTTTCTCAAACTTATCTAGGAGGATTTTGTGGGATGAGCTAGACTAATCATTATGTAAGACCAATTTTATCTCGCGAATAATCTATATCGCTGCACGTTGCTATCAACCTATGGAATCGCAGTTAGAAAGACGTCAGAATTAAGAAATTACGGAAAGTACTCAAGCCCAGCCCACAAAACCCGCTCAGAAATTAGCTTGGGATATATATGGGCACAATGATTCCTAGTTGCTGTATGCATTCCTGGATTCACACGTGTCTTCTCCGCTTGCCGAAGTTCAAATTAATGCGTTAAACAGTTGGATATACTTTGTCGGGGTCATCGTAGTCTAGCATAAATTAAGAAGGAAACTGTTCTTTGGGGCGATTTTGAGTCTAAAATGTTACTTCTATTACATTTTGCCCTTAGGGTCTGTGTTTTCGAGTTGAGCTTGGATGGAGTATTTTAGGGATGACCCCTTAAATTTAATTAAGAATCTGAAAGACAATGATTTGTAATTTAATTAAGGGGTCATCCCTCAAACACTCAAATCATAACTCGAAAACAGTGGCCCGGACGGCAAAATGTCATACTCAAAATCGCCCAAAGAACATCCCCCTTAATTTATGGCAGACATATCAGAAACACCCTGTACGTTTTTACAAGCAATTCTTTCGAAAACTTTATATAAATTTTTCTCGTTCAAGTTAAGAACAAATGATGTTCGTGGGCAAGTTTTGATTCCTAAAATATTGTCTCACCGACACTTTAATCTTACGGGCGGGAGCTAACACGTGACGTATGCCTAATTAAAAGTGGAGCTTTAATACGTGAAGCGGTCTCTTCCTTCCTAATCAGCCCGTATCGAATAATATTTGAAATCCGGTACCTCCCTTCCCAATTATCTTCCATGTCTTATCTTAACAATTGGATTCTGCGATTTTGCCTAATAAGCCGTGAGAATTTCTAAGACTGTGCACGGTATGCGAGAATGCCGAAATAACGCTCTAATTGCATGGGTTTAATTTTATAACAAAATTTTGGAGCTGTCAAAGACAACAATCGTCGTGTTACCATAAGTTTATAAGATATGTTCCTTAAGTATAACACTTCCTATACTTCGTAATGCTAGAGAGACTTACAGCTCGAGCTAGTTCGAGAATTGACTACACTCGGTTTTGCAGTACTTCCATCTTCCTGTTTAGTCTGTACTAAGCCTTTGACAGGGCCTCACCAGGCGTCGCTTTACCTCGAATAAATGACCTATCGTCACTTCATGACAAGCTCTCTGTAACCATAGACAAACTTGTGGAACATATCTTATGAACTTATTTCGTTACCTAATAGTGACTTGTTTTCAATATTTCTGGAGCTGTAAGGCTGTTTTTCAGCCCTAGCAATAAAGGAGCAAGAAAAATTCCTTTTAGTCAACATTTTTATTGTTTAAAAGTGACCATGGTGATAAAGGCAAATTTTTCATATTTGTTAGTCAACAAGAAAGGCAACACTTTGTTGTCCAATTGCTAATACAGTTACCTCAAAAAGCAATTTTTGCGCAAATATTACCTTTAATTTACTTATTTCATACGAATTTTTTCTGTAACGTTGAATATTGAAATTAACCTCCCAGCAGTTTGCAAGACGTTATGTTGCTATGTACCATTGTCGTCCTAGCGTATCTCACAGCCCATTGTTATCTACAAATGCAATTTAGTTGAATATATAATAGCGTTGATTATCTTCGTATTCGTATTCGGCTTAGAACGTTAAATCAAGGCAGAAACTACGAATGATTAAAATTAAACAAGCAGAAATCAATATGCAAATTAGACCGAAATTGTAATTTCTCGTCGTAATAACAGAGTTCGTACGGAACCTGGATAAGTCAGGGATTTGGGAAATTGGGAAGTAAGTCAGGGATTTACATTAATTTCCTAAAACGTCAGGGATATGTCAGGGATTTCGTTTGATATATCAAACCATGCTTTGAGAAATTCTAAATATTTGCCAGGTTTAAAATGGTCAGGGATATTGGCATAATTTGGTCAAAGTTAAGCTGGAAAAGTCAATGTAAAATTTCAGTTCGAACCCTGAATAATGTCCAGGGTTGCCACAGTACCTGGAAAACCTGGAAAAGTCAGGGAATTTTAAAAATTTCAGCCATGTCAGGGAATTTGATTTTAGAGGGTAAATTTTCTGGGGATAAGTCTTAATTGAAAGAGTAATGAAAGTTTCTCCTCATCCTCTCTTAACACACACAACTCTAGAGCAATCCTTAAAAATGTCTAGAATTGTTTTTATAAAGTAAATGCTCTCGAAAAAAATCTCTTAGACTGTTAATTATAGTTAAAATGTTTCTTAATAATTTTGGTGCAACAAATACATTGGAAAACTTAATGTAGAGAGTTTATTTAATTAGTAGCACTTAAAACGTGTTGTAAACATTTACCCTACCGTTCTGAAAGGTCAGGGAAAAATCTCAGAAAAAGGTCAGGGAAATCCTGGAAAAGTGAGGGAATTTGGTTCTGAAAATTCCATGGCAACCCTGAATTGTCCTTATCACCTATCGATAAAATATTTATTATCTGTGATAATTTTTTGTCCTCTTTTAAGAAATCGAAGTCAAATTCAACCGCAAACCCATTTTCACGGATCTGTAGTTTAATACGCCTATTTCATCCTTCTTCAGTAAATTGCGTATTTCGAAACAAAAAAAGCGTTCAAACTGTTATTACGACGAAAAATCTTCAATTATCAAAGAACTTTCTCTTAAAGTTAAAACTTTTCCTCTTTTAAACATTACAGATAACTTTCCAGCCAGTATAAAATAATAAAAGCTTATTAAGGTCACGTATAAACACTTAAAAATTCAAAATGAATTAACTGGGAAATATCCATTAATAGTATAATACTTTCCCCGTGCCAAAATTGCTCCAAGTTATACAAATTCTTTCACGTCGTGTGCTTCTGTTTATCCTCCTTCAAATCATTTGCATACTGTTTTCGATTTCAATTCAATATACCTTCTAGGCCTAGCTAGTCTTGTCTTCTGAAGTGTTTATCTTTTCACTCGAATAACTTCGCTTTCCTTTGGCGTTTGCGAAGCCCTCTTGGCATTTATATTTATCTTTTAAAAATCAATCGAACCAGACGAAAAAAAATAAATAAACAAATAACCAGTTGGGAAACCTAAATGAACCTCTCCGAGTCGAGACGCAATTAAGAGGTTTTTCTTAAGTAATTAAATAAACATAATTGATACTTATATTTTTAGCCTTCATTAATTTACCTTAATTCTAGTTAAAGCGTTTTAAGAAACTTTATTTCTAAAATCATTTTAAACATAGCTATTGTTGACGTTTGAATTCAAGCGTATCCTTCTTTAACAATTTTTCGAAATTTAGGGTACCTAAGGCGATTGATTCACTATAAATAATAAAATAAAACCCGCAATTGCGTGAAAATTTGGTGGAAGCCCTGCCATTGGGAGGATACACGTTTCTCTTAACCCTAGCCGATCACCGCGTACTTCTGAATCCTAACGATGGGAGTGGAGTAGAAGCCAAAACTTGCTTTCTGCCAATTGCACCGATTTTCCAACTGTGAACGCTATGACAGACACACACACAGATACTTCCAGTGTAATAACTCTCCGTGACGTCATCGTTACTCGGAGAGGGAAAAACAATAAATTTGGAACACCAATCAGAAGTTCAGATTTAAAAATACCTTCAGCTTTTAAAAATAATTCAATGAATGATTAATTAATTTTGCTTTAATTTGGGTCGATGTGGTAGGGATCATGTGGGAACCAACTGTTATTAACGGACAATGGCAGTTTAACGTTATGAACGTACTTAAGTAGTACTGTTTTTCGCCCAAGGTGCCATTTCTCCATTATTCTTTTAATCATATTTTTTTCCCTTCGATTTTAATTGCGTAATTGGAATGTTTTTCGAGGGGCCGGATACTAAATACTTATAAGTCTTGCATAAGTTAAGGGTGTTTCTGATAAGTCTGCCATAAATTAAGGGGGATGTTCTTTGGGTCGTTTTGAGTCGGAAATGTAACTATATGACATTTTTCCTTCGGGGCCACTGTTTTCGAGTTAAGATTAGAGTGTTTTAGGAATGACCCCTTAATTAAATTAGAAATCATCGTCATTTCGTTTCTTAATTAAATTTAAGGTGTCATCTGTAAAATCTTAACTTGAAAACAGTGTCCCTTAGGCCAAAATATGATAGTAGTTACTTTTTCGACTCAAAATTGATTGCCCAAAGAACATCTTCCTTAATTTACGCCAGACTTATCAGAAACACCCTTTATATTATCTTCTGCTTGAGGCACGGTGAAGACGGAACAACTGGTATGTGTAGAAAGACGTCACCAACGTCCTTTCGTAAGAAGTCATACCAGGGATAAATTTAATTTTAGAAGTAGGAATGGAGAACAGAGTAATGTGGGCGCGCGTCAAAGTCCCGGACCCCCTTCCACGGGACGGAGGGATATGAAAGAAGAGGCGGGTCATAGCGAGAGAGGCAGAAAGGAATTACGCATTTTTCGCCGTCCCCGTCAGCAACGTCATCAAAACATAGTTTAAGTGAGCCAATAAGATAATTTAAACTTTTCGTTACGTGTTGGAAGGAGTGGCTCTATACTGGGCTATGAGTCGGACTGAAGTAAATACTAACCTTTCTCCATTCCTACTTCTAAAATTAAATCTATCCCTGGTCATATACCTAACGTCTTCGCTGGAGCACTATCTTAAGAAAAGGTTTCCAAACACGGTGCTCTATTTGTCCGTCACATTTGTAAAGGGTCTATAGTATCCGACCTCTCGAACGCATTACCACCCGCTTTGAACTACATGCAAGGGACTTCGAAGAATAGGTCAGCCATTTTAACGATTCTAGCTTTTAGTAAGTACTAGAACAAAAGATGAATTAGAAATTATCGATCCGGAATGAGAAATAATGATCTGGCAGGCTGTTGCCAAGACTAATTAAAAGCTGCCGCTCTCAACCAATGAATGCACGATTCTAAATGTCTTCTTAATGGCTACGAACCTTTATAAAGAACAATCATTTCTTATATCCCTTAAGAGCTATTTTTATATCACTCTGTCAAGACGATTGAGATGGTTTGTTTATAAACGATTTATTATATTTATCTTTTTAGTTTTTAGCGCCATCTATTGATGGCTAAAAACTAATGCATTTATACCGAAGATTTACTACCCCCACTTTTACCCCTTTCACCCCCACTTTTTCCCCCTTTCCCCCCTCTTTTCCCCCCATTTCCCCCTTTTTTAGTGCCTTTCCCCCCTATATTACCCCCTTTTTTCCCCCATTATATCCTATGTTACGGCTGGTTGGGCGTCTTAACCCCGCCTTTTCGCGTTAATTTATTCAAATTTATTCATAATTCATAAATAATGCTCTAAAACGCTAACAGATGGACCTAGGGTAGCTAAGCTTCATATTATTTTATTTCGTAAATTTCCAAATCCCCAACGGGACTCGAACGCTCCAACGTCAACGCTACGGTTCGGAAACCCGGTACGCTAGAACTGCGCCACAGAATGCTTATATAAACCTTTGCTTTCATGAGATATAAGCTGGGATAGAAATCCATCTCGAGTCTAGGCGCGTTTGCGGCGTTTCGCGCTAAGAGAGAGAAATTAAATAATCGCCCACTACCACGTTAATATGACGTTAAGTCGGCCTCAAAGTCACGTCTGAAGCTTAGAGTTCTTTTCCTAAAACCTTATCAGTCTTGAATGTAGAGAGAAACGAATTAGCAGGCAAAGTTCACCATGAGATAACCAATGATATCGTCTCTTGAAAACTCGTCTGCTACTCTACTTAGTTAAGCGAGCAGTCCACGTTTACAAGTGAGATTAATGATAACTTTATAAATAATGATGTTTAAAATTAACCGATTGAGGAAGTTACAATAGTTCAATATATATTATTCTGTAATTTAATTAAGATTAAAATAAATATATATTCACGAGTGAGATTAATGATCATAATGGTAGATAATGATGTTTCAAGTAAGTTAATTGAGGAATTCACTGTAGATTAATTAATATTATACTTTAATTTAATAAATATTATACTTTAATTTAATTAATATTATACTTTAATTTAATTAAAATTGAGGAAGTTACAATAGTTCAATATATATTATTCTGTAATTTAATTAAGATTAAAATAAATATAAATTCACGAGTGAGATTAATGATAATTATAAATAATGATGTTTCAAGTAAGTTAATTGAGGAATTTACTTTAATTTAATTAATATTATACTTTAATTTAATTAATATTATACTTTAATTTAATTAATATTATCATGATACTATAGTTTATGATAACTTTACAAATAATGATGTAGTTTAGTTAAGTTTAAAACTAACCGATTGAGGAAGTTACTATAGGGTTGGTACTGGTAATTATGGACACTTTTTGCAAATCTTTGAATAACTTCCGTGGAGCTAACGTTAGACACCAGAAACTTTCAGGATATGAAATATGAGTCTTTATACACAATTCGCTGTTTTCAGCTTTTTAACTCTCTTAAATTTTGCACAATATCCTATTTCCCAATCCCCTCGGAGGACCCCAATTGTGAACAATCGCTGGTAAATGTAAACACCCTGACCCTAAATACTGAAGGAGGTAGTGAATGAACACTGGACCCAAATGTGAACAACAATGATAATCAAATGGGAGGAATAAAAAAGGCCCTAGGAAAGGACAGGGTTGCCACAGTACCTGGAAATCCTGGAAAATCTGGAAAAGTCAGGGAATTTAAAAATGGGCCGAAAAGGTCAGGGAAAAGTCAGGGAATTTGATTTTAGTGGGTAAAACTTCTGGGAATAAGTCTTTATTGAAAGAGTAATGAAAGTTTCTCCTCATGCTCTCTCAACACAGAAAACTCTAGATTAATCCTTAAAAATGTCTAGAATTGTTTTTGTAAAGTAAATGCTCTCTTAGACTGTTATTTATAGTTAAAATGTTTCTTATTTGTATTGGTGCAACAAATACATGGGAAAATTTAATGTTGAGAGTTTATTTAATTATAACCACTTGAAACGTGCAGTAAACATTCACTTTTTCGGCCTAAAAGGTCAGGGAAAATCTGAGAAAAAGGTCAGGGAATTTGGTTCTGAAAATTCCGTGGCAACCCTGAAGGAGCTACCATTACGTAGGGCCTAAATCCATGCACCTAGATTAAAGTTTACGCAGATGTGATAAGTGATAATAGGATAATATAGTTAAATCAATACCCGAGTCAAAATGTTCAATAATTTGTTGAGAAGTCCTATTTATTTCGATACCTCGCATAACAGCTGTCTCATTTTCTCGCTTTCCCGCCCAATAAGTAGTCGTAGCTACCGCCCTCTTACCGCTAAATTGATAAACTTACTAATGGCGCGAAATTTGAGTCTTTTTTGGGTCAATGATGTATTTTAAAGTTAATATTATAACTTTTACTTTTATTTTTTAGTAAAATAGCTTAAAAAGGATTCTAATTAACCTTGAAACAATTGAATTTTTACCTGGTTTTTTCCAACTCTAAAATCGAATTCCGAATCGAAACCACAGATATTAATATCAATTTTATAGTGAAAAACGTGATCTATCTAACGATTAAAGGTTTGTTATCGTGGGATTATTGTAACTCTTGCTAAAGCTTATTCCCCGATGGTATTGTATTAAGCAACACCTAAAATTGGCATCAACTTAAGTTGATTAGTCCGAGTTGGTGTGTATATAGGTTCGTATCTTTCATCCACGTATTCCTACAATGTTCATACCATTTTTATCGTAATCCTCAATATTCAATCTACAAATAGAGCCCTTTTAAAAGGAATTTAAGCCGCCCAAAAATTAGCTACAAAATGTTAAAGAAAAAATAGAATCGTTCACATTTACCAGTACCGACCCTAGTTTAAAAAATATTATTCTGTAATTTAATTAAGATAAAGTTCTGTAGGTTAAGTTTAAAATGAACCTAATGAGTAAGTTACTGTAGTTTATTACTAGATTGATTTTATTCATAATAGGAATGCTATTTTACAAACAATGAAAAAAAAACCCGAAATGCTAAATTAGCTGGGGTCATCTTATAATGCATATAGTAATACTAATTCTTGTCACTAGAAGGCGGTAAAAACTATATGACTGGGTCATCTTGTTTCATATTATTCCGAATGATTGCACTCGGAAATAGAGAGAGGTTAAGTTTTTATGGATTCAATACATTCTTTGGTGAATTGCAACCTACGTAAGCATCCATGAAGATGCGAGTTTTGTTATACAGGCAGGGTTGCCACAGTTCAGGGAAAACCTGGTAAAGCCATTGAATTTCAAACCGGGCCAAAAAGGTCAGGGAAAGTCAGGGAATTTGATCATAGTCAGGGATTTTGGATAAATTGGTTAAAATATCTGCGGTTCGACCATCCAGCTGGGCGACTTTCAATTTTATACGCCGTTTTAACGAGATCATGTTTGACCAGATTCACCGAAATCGGGGAGCTTGCTAAGCAGTGTTTTACGTTAAAAAATCAAAAATGTGATTTAAACGCAATGGTTTACTTATATCAGAAGGGGATAATGAAAGAAGAAGGACGACACTCTGTATCCTCTTAATACTTTATTTATGTAACATCATTCTTCCCAGGCTCGTTTGCTTTCCCACTCATAAAACTTCAGATGGGCATCGCACCAAAAGATGAATTCTTTAATTGTTTGCCACTAAATCCCCAGCAATCAACCAACAAACCTTGATTGTCTTGACGTGGGACAAAAATCGTCTTGGCAAATAGTTAAACGCTAATAGAGTAATGAAGAGGGAACTATTTATCTTGCATGTGATTAGGTTTAGTAACCTTGCTCCAAATGTTCCGATGTTGGGAAGAATCGTGTTACACTTACCCCACTTTGTGGTACACTTCTCTCGAAGAGAAGTATTATATACTTCTGCTTATATTCATAATAATGACAATTGGGCCTATAAACGTCTGGGAAAACCTGGAAAAGTCAGGGAATTTGAATCTGACAGGTGTTCCAAAAAGGGTAATTATAGGACCGAAGAAAAGTGGATTATAATGGTTTTGAGTCAAAAATGTAGCTTCTAAAGACATTTTGCAATAAGGGTAACCGTTTTTGTGTTATGATTGCAGTGTTTTGCGGATCAACACGTCTTTAATTAACAAGAAACTGAAAGGCAGTGTTAATTAAATTTAAGAAGTAATCCGTGAAATACTCTAAGAACATTTTCGACTCAAAATCGCCCATAAAACCCAATGTAGGCAAATTGATTGATTTTACGTTGCACTAATAATTTTTGAGCCAACATTAATGAATTAATGAAAAAAAAAACAATTTTGATTAAAATACCCCAATCAAAGAAAGGTTAATAAACTTTATTTCAAACTAAACTTAAAATATCCAAATTCATAAAAGATAAAAACAAGTTTATTTTTCTTTGATTCTTTTTAAGTTTTTATTACTTCATTGACATTCAAAAATATTATTTACATTGAAATTAGAATCTTCACAAACACGGATTATTAGCATAATAAATGAAGCGGCAAAATTATCTTTAATCTTAAATGATGTCGAACGGCAATTAAAAATGGAAAAGCCCCTTACTCTAGAAATAATTAGTAAAATACATAAGATACCAGAAAGATAGGGGTTAGAACGTTTAACGAGGAAATGATTTTCAAAAATACTAAAGAAGAAGAAGAAAAAAGAAACACGTTCTCGATAACTCACGTATTTTATATGAACTTGAAAAATTCACGTATCATAAGTCAAATCGGGCGATTTTTAGGAATTTAATGTTTAAAGATATTTCAATTAAAGGGATAGTGACGTGTATATGCGAGTGACTCTAGGTTTTTTATGGTTTTAAAGGTTTTGAGGGTAGACTATGGAGTGTTTCTTAATTCTATTTCAGCATGCGCATCAGCTATTGTCTATGTAATACCGCTCCAAGAAGCAATACCTAAAACAGCCAAAAGTCGGTGGTGAAATAGAGGCTGGTGTTTGACATTCTTGTTGCCTTACGACAGAACTTTGATTCTTATGTGGACTGTTAACAAAGACGTTATATATGGCTTCAAACAAAAAGAAATTTGGTGCGGGACTGTTAACGTCTTTGGGTCCACATACCGGATGTTCCGCCGCCTTAATCCTATTTTAAGCAGACGACACTTCAGCTCCATTTCTGAAAAGGATCTATTTTATAAACTCTCAAGAAAGGAATGAAAAATAGTTGCAAAGCAACCCTCCATTTGACGAAACCTAACATCACCTGAAATAGATAAACTCAACCTTAACTCAAGTAGGAAAACCCAAACTTACCTTAAATATGAAAATTTAACCTTACTTGAAATGAAAAACGCAACCTTATCTCAAATGGGAAAGCAAAACTTTATCTCAAATGGGAAAAGCCAACCTTATCTCAAATGGGAAAGCAAAACTTTATCTCAAATGGGAAAAGCCAACCTTACCTGAAATGGGAAAAGCCACCTTACCTCAAATGGGAAAGCCAACCTTACCTCATATATGGAAAAAGCCAATCTTACCTCAAAGGGGAAAAGCCAACCTTACCTCAAAGGGGAAAACCCAACCTTACCTCAAAGGGGAAAACCCAACCTTACCTCAAATCTGAAAACCCAACTTTGCCTCAAATAAAAAAACACAACCTTGCCTCAAATGGGAAAACCCAACCTTACCTCAAATAGAAAAACACAACTTAACCTGGTAAAACCCAACCTTACCTGACCTATAATAACAACGCAACCTTCCTTGAGCTATAACAACGCATCCTTCCTTGACCTATAACAACGCAACCTTGCCTGACCTCACCAAACCCAACCTGTTCTGAAATGATCAGTTCTATAACAAAACTAATTCTGCCTCACCAAACCCAGCCTTTTCTGAGCTGACCAAACATATCATAACCGTAACACAATAGGGTGTTAGATTTAAGGTATATTTTTTCCAACTCTCTAATTTAATTTAGTAATTGATATATACGCCACTATCCCTTTTAATATTTTTGATTCGAGTTTGCGCCCGTGGCTGCACTACGCAAAAATATATATTTTATTTTTCATGCCCATCAGCTGTACAAGACAAGTATATACGAGTTTTTGGTGGAAAAATCCACAAAAAAGGGCGAGTTAAAAATATGAGGAAGATGAGGCGTGTAACGGTCTTATCTTTTTTAACGAGTTATAAGAAAAATAATTTTGTTATCCCCAAAACGATTTGATATGCCCTTTATTGGCCATAAACTTAAAAGAAAAATTACAAAGTTTCTCCTGGTAAAAAAAAACATCTTCAGTTTTAAAGGGAAGATGGAAAATGTTTTAGAGAGTATATAACTATCTGTTAAGTCCGACTCACGTTCGTGGTTCTCGTGTTGTAGGGCGTTCAACAACAGGACCGGACTACGCCGGTGTAACATGGGCTAGCACATAAAGTTGAGTTTATGGAATAACTAGGCCTAACTTTATCTGTGTGGTTTTAAGGGATGAGTTTCTTGGGGGAAAAGAGGTGAGATGGAGCGGTAAAGATGATGGGCAATTTGCGACAATGAAATTCTCCCAGTGCACCTTGCGCACGCCCCTATACCTTCGGTAGGCGATTGTTAAATGCTGACGCGTAGTGACATTGTATTTGTATGAGAACTAGCTTCTGTTTTTAAGAAACAGGAGGCATCCTCGACGTTTCCCTTACCGAAACGCTGAGAATGCTGGGATGACTTCCTTGCCGTAGATGGGGGTACAGACTGCAACGTTATAGGTATGGAGGTTTCTGCTCCAGCCCTCTCTCCTTCTAGTATAGACACTAAATACTCTTAGGGGCCAACCGTAATCTGCATGATGTTGTTTAGGACATTCTTCTTGGGATTTGTGACTAGGGGTTGTCGGACCCAGCCTATAGGAACTCAACCAAACCACTTCTTCTAATTAACCTTTCCCTAGTGTTACTAATACATGGAATGGGAAATGGGGTGCGTTTTAAGTAACGTGATTTAAGATAATTATTACATAATCATACAGTCACGATCTAATCTATATAATTGAAATTTAATCAGTCCAATCACGAACTAATCAAAAGAATTGAAAAATAATCAATCCATTCACGATCTAATAAATTTAATTGAAATTTAATCAACACAATCACGATTTAATTAATATAACTAAATTTGATCAACACAATCACGATCTAATTAATATAATTTAAATTTAATAAAATAAACGAGATCGAATTAAACTTTCTTACTCTGAATCTAAAAATTTTAAACAAGATTTAATATATACCTAGGCGCGATTTAATCAATTTAATCGTGATTAAATTTGATTTAATCAATTGAGGATTGTGCAGTTAAACAAGAAAATTAACTGCAGCCTTGTTTGTATCAGCCTTGGTGGGGTATGCTTTGTTAAACACCTGTTGAACAGTCCTGTATTACCATAGTTATCAGTAGTTTTTCTTCTTCTGTGATTTCATTTCAATGTGATACATATTGGAAACAAATTTATGCCAATTCTCACCAATATATTCCATAGCCTTTCAACCTCTCTTTAAAAAAATCTTCAATTAAAAAGAAAAAAATCCAGTTATGGCAGGTATAATTGGCACGCGCGACCTTTGTGTCTTGAAATTTTTTCCCTTCAATTTGAAAGAATATTATATAACGTAAAAGTATAGATCTTGTATATAGTAGCTTGGTAACTTTGAAAAGTGCAATTTTTTCATATAAAAACCCGTTTTAATATAGATATTAAAACCCCTACCAAGCTTGTAACCTGATTATAACTAACGGATCTTGTTTTGCTTTTGTGTGTTGATATGATGGCGAGACATCTTGTTAACTTGTTAAAATTCCATATTTTTCGTTCTTATATCTACACGTCGAAATTCAAATGAAATAAGAAATTTTAAAGAAGACCCCCTTTATGAAAATGGCAAGGCCGCTTTGCCGCCTATTTTTTTATTTTTTACTTGGTGGGGTGGCGTAACGAACAATTTACAGACAAGGGGGGAATAGTTGAATTATAACCGGAGACCACCATCGCCACCAAAAAGAAAACTGAAGCCAAAGACCGTCACACCTACGGTCACGTGACTTTCAAGCAGGTACCCCCCTGACTTCAATAGAGATCTATCTCTCCCTTCCCTTTGCAACGATGCGCCAGCTAGTTTCCTTTTAGAATTAGAGTCTCGCGAGGTTTCGTACGTTATAGGGGGTGCTTTTCTTTTCTTCAATAAATATTGTTTCGCGGTCCCGAAAATAGTCTTTATTATTTAACAAAATTAGGCTTAGGTATGTGTTATATTTATTGTAATATCTCGTGCGCAATTTTCCCGCCTAAAATATGAAATAACTGCATAAAGAAAGCGCGAATTTTCCGTGTCATTGCGTAACCCTAAACGCGTGAAGAAGAAGACAAGTGTGATTGGTTAGTGCGCATCTTTTTCGCGGAATCGCGTCTTTGTCAGTCAAAGTCAAACCAAGGCTTAGCGAGATTTACGAGATTTTAGCCTATATATATATACACTTATTTTGTTAGTTCCGACGTTCTTGTCGGAATTTGTTGGCGTTAATCTCGTTTCTACATAAAAGGGAAGAATACATATTCTAACGGAGAATTGATATTATTGAACGGTTTCGGAAACTAACCCACTTCCCGTGTTGGCTGCTGGTGCGAGGGTGCTGTGCTGTGCTTTGCCTTTGAAATATAGATTTGACCGTACCATAAACGAATTGGATATAAAAAAACTCGCGCTTCCGGTCGTCTTTCTTCCGAAACGGAAGCTGAAGGAATTTTTTTACCAACGTCTGGTAACCTTTCTACGCTTTTTGGATCCATTAAAAAAAGAAAATACTACAGACCCCCCAAAAACCGATTCCGTAAGTGGATTTATTTTGGCAGTAAGGTTGTTTTTTTTGGCCTATTTAAGTTTGTTATTTTAGGTCTAGATAGTTTTTTGCTTTATTTTTACCTACTTATCCATCGTTTTCCATTTGGAAAACCTTGGTTAATAGTGTTGTAAAAGTTTTATACGTTACTTTTTCCGGCGTTGGGTTTTATTAGTTTTATTGGGGATGGGGTCGCTCGTTTGTGAACCGTTTTGGTTTTAATCTAATAATGAGTTCGAAATGTTTGCTTTTGATAACTTGGGGCAATTTAGAAGTTGAATGTATTCCATATAAATTGATTGTATTTGAACCTTAATTTTGCTACGAAAATCGGTTCCAAGATTAACCCTTGCCTTATCAAGCCCCAATCTCACAGAAACAAGTTCCATAAATGCCTTAAGATGAAGCCCTTATTTCACAGCAATGTGTTCCATGTTCCTTATTTCACAGCAATGTGTTCCATGTTCCTTATTTCACAGAAATGTGTTCCATGTTCCTTATTTCACAGCAATGTGTTCCATGTTCCTTATTTCACAGAAATGTGTTCCATCATCCATGCTCCATATGAAGCCCTTAATTCACAGAAATGTGTTCCATGCTCCATATGAAGCCTTTATTTCACAGAAATGAGTCCCATGAATACCTTACCAAGCCTTAATTTCACATAAATGTGTTCCATGAATGCCTTATGAAGCCCTTATTTGTTCACATAAATGTGTTCCATGAATGCCTTAAGTTGAAGCCCTTATTTCACAGCAATGTGTTCCATGTTCCTTGTGAAGCCCTTATTACACAGAAATGTGTTCCATGTTCCTTATGAAGCCCTTATTTCACAGAAATGTGCTACATGAATGCATTATGAAGCCCTTATTTCACAGAAATGTGCTACATGAATGCATTATGAAGCCCTTATTTCACTGAAATGTGTTCCATGAATGCCTTATCGAACCTTATTTAAGTTATTTTCACAGAAATGTGTTCCATGAATGCCTTATAAAGCAGGGTTGGAAAAAAGCCGGATTTTTTTGAAAAAAGCCAGGCCAGTGGTTTTTATTGGTTATAACCGGCTAAAATAAAAACAACCGATTTTTCTTATGTGACGCACTTTTTCGAAGTGAGAAATTGTCTGCTACAAACTTCTGAGATTATTTTTGAAGTTTCTACTTAGCGTTAGACTATTACTTCACAAGTATACATAGGAATATCAGATTAAATTCATTAAAATAATGAAATAAAGATGCCAAAAACTAGTTCAAGCGGAAGGAAAGAAGATCCTATTTGGAGTGAAGTTTTAAGGATTGGATCATCCTCATCGACATCAACTAAGGTTAAATGTAAATACTGTTCATTTGAAGTAAAACGTGACCAAGTAAGATCAGGGGGACGGGGGGTCAGAAAATGCAATTTTTTGCGTGACGTAGTTTATGGACGGTCCCTTAGTGCAAGACCAGAACGTATTAAAGCACATTTGTTGAAATGTCCCAAGAAATATATTGTACAGAAACAAATTTCAAGCAACATTTTAGACTCGCCTAATGATGGGGTCACACTTGATAATCTTGACATTGATTCAACGCAATCACAGTCCGTGAATAAATGCTTTTTTTTTAATAAAATATTTTTTTAAAAAAAAAGCCAAAAAAGCCGGATTTTTTCAGACGGTTATAACCGGTTAAAACCACCTGGTTAAAACCGGTATGGTTGGTTCAGTGCCAACCCTGTTATAAAGCCCTTATTTCACAGAAATAAGTTTCATATGTCTTATTAAACATTACATTCAACGAACGTTTGAGTTCCTTGTGCCTTAGTCAAATTTGACTCAGTTTTTAGGCGAAAAGTAGATCACAAAATTCCAAAACAAATTCTTACACTATATTAAACCTTAAGAAAAGAAAAAAGAATTCCCCAAACCTTGAAATGCCCTATAATTCATCAAATTAATGATGCTTAAAACTTGGGATCATGGATTTATATATCCGCAACAACCATAAAATGCCTTTAATTTTCAAACAAAAAGGAACCATATATCATAGATTATAAATTCGCCTTTCACTTTTCAAAACCCCCCAAAAAATCAAACGATTGAAGCCTCGGCATCCTTAGGCTTAGTGTTCCTTGAACCTAACGCCTTGAAAGGCGAAAAGATGCCATCAGATTAAACTTTTCTTGATCCAGAATTCCAGATAGTAAATTGGATGAACTCTGAAAAAGTCTGACCCCCTGAGTTTATTATTATTTTATTTTTTTACTTTTTACTTTTTACTACGGATATGAACACTTTCCTTTTTATATTTTTGAAGTTTTGATAAAGGTAGAAGTAGATAACCCCAAAGCACTGATGGGAATATCAAGCTCCGATTTTAGCAGTCTGTGTTTGTGAAGTATACCGACTCCCTGACTTATCACTCGAAGTATTATACTGAAACTAGTCTTGTAGGAACGTTTATCTTCAGTTCTAGATGCCCACAAAGAATGCTTGCCACGTTTTGTGGCCAGAAAAAAAAGATTTCGAACTCAGTGACATCACTTCTCATTTTGTCAGTGTTTAGTTGTTATTACTATAAGCAAAAGTTCATAGGTAAAAACAAAAGTATAGTTCGTTCACAGTTTCCAACCCTTGGTTGTAGACGCCATGTCAAAACAACCCTTCTCTCAACCTCTACACGAACCAAACAAATTTGAGATCAGAGGTTTATAGAAAATAGTACACTATGATGACGACTCAAACGTTAATTATTGGTACTAGCGTCTGCTATTTTAGGAGCCTATAGACCCTTTCGATGCACAAAAGTATCGGGACATGCATCACTACACACACTCATGATCCCCTAAGCCTACAGCGCAGGCGCTAAAAAGCGGGATGAACGACAAAGTTTTAGCCCCGTGCCTTTCCCTCTTAGTTACATTGAAGTGGTCTATTCATGCGATTCAATCTGGGTACTAGAGCTAGCGTCTGCTACTTAGGTGCCTAATAGACCCTTTCGATGTTAAATAGGGGGTAAGTAACCCTCAGTATCGGGACATACACACTCATGATCCTCCATTACTAAAGCGCAGGCGCTAAAAAGGGGGATGGACCGCAAAGATCTACCCTGTGTCTTTCCCTCTTAGTTACTTCGAAGTGATCTATTACGCATGTCCCCTGTTCTACCGTCGCAGAGGGGGTCGACACTATTCTGAGAGGTAAAGAGGGGGTTTCTCATATTACACGTCGCTAGCGAGCAGTTTCAATGAAGTATACTTTTTGTTTTTGTCTATGAACTTTTGCTTTTCGTTTATATATTTCTGCCGAAAATGTTTCTTCCACCTTTTAAGAAAAAGAAGAACACCGAGAAAACTTTTCTATCAAAGATAGCGATCTTTTTGTTGCTTTAGAGAGAAAAAAGGACTTTGTATCGTGCTGGCTTTTAAAAAATGCACCGAAAAAAAAAAGTTAAAAAAGTGGTCAAAAAACGCATACTTTTGGCTCGCAACCTTTATTATCATCAAGTTCAACGCACGTAAGACATCTTTCAAGAAATGTTTTTCATCATTCTTTTTTCTCTCTTCTACCTAAAAATAACGCCCAACACAGCGCCCCTCTCTTGTCTTGCCTCTTTTAAGTTCCCAAGGCTTGGTGCTATAGTTTAAACTTTTATACGTCGAACCAGGGAAGCATATTTTAAAACAGAAGGGAGGAAGGAGCTACATTTTTTAACTATTATCAATACCGAAGTTTGGCGCTACTTTTAAAATCTACGCGAATCTTATTTGTTCTTTTAAACCGGCGTCAGTGTGACGTGTATGACGAAATGACGCACGACGCAAAATAGTCTCCGCCTCTTTTACATTTCGCCTTTTCTAATGGAAGGGGAACTGAATTATTGCATAGTCAACCTGTAGAATTAGGTCTGGAGTTACGCACTACTGTAAGCCAAGCTTCTGGGCGACAAAGTTTGAGGGAATACGAGTCGACACATGGCGGCAATAAGCCTCTTCGATGTAACTGAAGGCTTTTTCAGACGATACAACTTTTTGACTCAACTTGATGGGTCAAAAGCTGAGTCAGCTAAAATTGATCAGTGATCAATTTTTAATTTCATGATACATAATTCCGAACTAGTTTACTCAACTCAAGTTGACTCATCTAAATGAGTCAAAAAGTTGTATCGTCTAGGGATGCACCGATATGGGTCCAGCCGATATATCGGCCGGCCGATATATCGGAAATTCGTAGCCGATATATCGGCCGATATTATCGGCCCATAAAAAAATAATATTTCCCCATGAATATCGTTTCCAAGAGAAGAATCAGCATTATTTAGGACCATTTACGTTATTACTTTGTTTTACTAGAGGCACGTGTCACAGCTCTTTCGTTTAATGTGGTACCGCTTCATATTTTAGCCTTAACCGCCTTCCTTAAAAATGGTGTGGTCTATGTTAAATCCATGCTTGGTTTTAGTAAAAATTCAGCTCCTTTCCTTGTTCAACATGAAGTAGCGTTATAAGCAGACTTATGGACCACAAGTGAAAAGTTCAAAATGTAAATTAGTGACACCAAACACATTAGAGAGAGTCAGTGTCGACTTCGATTGTCTGCGGGAGGTATGGGAAACTAGGGAAATTACATTCTCAGAGTCGTAAACAACGGCATAAAACTGAGATTGTGGAAAACCTTGAATTTTAAAGGCAAATGTTAAATTGTGAGCATAAATTTGTTTGATGTGTTTCAATTTGTATTCATTGACTACTTTATTTCTTGTCAAATTTTTCCCGGAAATATCGGTTTACACGAAGCCGATATTGGCCGATACCGATATGAAAAAGATAGGCCGATAAATCGGCCGATATATCGGTGCATCCCTAGACTATCGTCTGTAAAAGGCCTTTAGAGGGAAAGACATGAGGGTAAAACTCTGCCTTCCATCTCGCTTTTCGGCGCCTGCGCTCTGGGCGTTTTGAGTCCAGAGAGTGCGCAGAGACGTTTATGGGTCATCCCCCTTGTACGTCTCGATTCTGAGAGTTGCCTACCACCTTTTTACAACGAAGAGGCTTGGGTCTACTCCGTGTCCGCCGGAATTGATTGGACTGCAATAGCCACCTCCGTCACCTCCCAAGTAAACCTAACTCTGTGCCTAGGACCCTTATAGGGACCCTATTTGCATTGAAACCTTCAATAAGAATAAAAACCCTACCGAATTCATTCCTTCCTTGTATTTGATGATATGACTCCCTGATCGAACATAACTTTGTTGTCAGGAAAAGAAGGGCGGTTTGTTGATATGGGACACGGATGGTGGCTGGCTGCCTTAGTTTCTTTACTTCATGCAAAGCATGCTGGGTTTGTTTAGGGAAACATTTTTTGAAAGTATTTTGCCTTTCCTCCCATCCCTGATACGCATTGTACTTAAGTAGATTGTCTTGTCCCCCAAGGGCGGAATCTATGTCAACATATATATAGATAGTTTTTTTAAAATTATCTAAAACTTGGTGCTGTAATTTAAACTTTTATCTCTTGGCTAGTTCAGAGACAAAATAAGAAGCAAAATTAATTAAGAGATAGGCGTATGCCATTAACGACTTTTTCTATTCATAGAATTTTTGTAAATTTGCCCAAGATCATAGGCGTATGCTATTAACGGAATTTTCTATTTCTAAAACGGGGTTTTTCTATATTTTCTCAGAAATCTGTAATTACTTGGACTATACTCATTTTAGAATTTAATTCTTGATATAAAAATTAAAAAAGAAATGGTCGTCTGGGTTTTAATTGCATGGCTAAAATTAGATAAATCATCACCGAAATTCTGGGAAAGGTCTCAGAATTTAGTTTTAGTTCGTTCCTAAAGGTCAGGAAAAAGATGTGGTATTTTACGTATACATTATAAGATCAGGGGATTTTAGAAGTAGTTCAAAAGTCAGTTAAAAGTTAAAAGTGGTTCAAAGGTCGCTAGAAAGTTTGATGTGGTTCAAGGGTCAGTTGAAAGTTATAAGTGGTTCAAAGGTCAGTAGAGAGAAGTGGTTCAATGGTCAGTAGAAAGATAGATGTGGTTCAAAGGTCGGTTGAAAGTTAGTAGTGGTTCAAAGGTCGGTTGAAAGTTAGTAGTGGTTCAAAGGTCGGTAGAAAGTTAGAAGTGTTTCAAAGGTCGGTAGAAAGTTGGAAGTGTTTCAAAGGTCGGTAGAAAGTTGGAAGTGTTTCAAAGGTCGGTAGAAAGTTGGAAGTGTTTCAAAGGTCAGTAGAATGTTGGAAGTGCTTCAAAATTCAGTAGAATGTTAGATGTGGTTCAAAGGTCGGTAGAATGTTAGATGTGGTTCAAAGGTCGGTAGAAAGTTAGAATTGGTTCAAAGGTCGGTAGAAAGTTAGAATTGGTTCAAAGGTCGGTAGAAAGTTAGAATTGGTTCAAAGGTCGGTAGAAAGTTAGAATTGGTTCAAAGGTCGGTAGAAAGTTAGAATTGGTTCAAAGGTCGGTAGAAAGTTAGAATTGGTTCAAAGGTCGGTAGAAAGTTAGAATTGGTTCAAAGGTCGGTAGAAAGTTAGAATTGGTTCAAAGGTCGGTAGAAAGTTAGAATTGGTTCAAAGGTCGGTAGAAAGTTAGAATTGGTTCAAAGGTCGGTAGAAAGTTAGAATTGGTTCAAAGGTCGGTAGAAAGTTAGAAGTGGTTCAAAGGTCGGTAGAAAGAAGTGGTTCAAAGGTCAGTAAAACGTTACAGGTGTTTCAATTAAGGTCACGAGAAAGTCGGATCTTGAGATTTTAAGGAAAAGTTATGGAATTTTAGTAGTAGCACAAAGGTCAAGAGAAAAGGCATCCCATTTTAGAAGTGGTTTAAAACGTCAGGCATGAGTTAGACCAACTTAGGACTGTTTTATTAGTGGTAAAAATTTCAGGTGCATGTTAGGGAGTGTTCCAAAAGCTTAATTGGAAAGACATTTTTTTGTACAAAGGTCAAGGGAAAACCCATAAATTCAGAGTTGCAAATGGTTCAATCAATTGTGCTCTGGCTTTTTTCTTGAACAAGACGAATTTATGTCTTTTGCTTCGAAAGTCGTAAGTCTCGTATAGTTACAGTGGGCGACTAATGGAGAAACGAATTTGTCGCTAGCTATTCCAAGGTTGAAACGGGCGTGTTACGTAAGAGTCACGAAAAAAGAATATACCAAAATGATGATAATCTGGGATTAAGACCTTTCTGGGTGAACGAGTAGTAGGGCTCGGGGATCGGTTAACTATTATTCAAATAAATTAACATACTAAAATTTGTAAAACGAAGATTTTATAAAAGTATTTCGTCTTGATTTGTTTTTGAAAAAGGTAGAGTGATGCAATTATTAATCGTAAGTTTTTTTTCCGAAAAACAAAAATTTTCAACATAATCAGAAGAATTTTACTCCAAAAAAATTTTTTGCGATACGTTTTATTCGATTTCGAATAAAAAATTATGATCCATACATTTCTTGATACAAATGTGGTTTTGGTTTCACTTATCGATAAGCAATTGGACGAGTAACCGCCACTATTATTTTTTTACGATAAACGCTGATCTTTTTTAAATTGTTTGAGCTCATTACTAACGAAAATAAGCAAAGTTTTAATCATTGACAAATAATTGTACAGTACTAAAAAACCTGATAATGATATGAACTATCAATATAAACATTGTGATTGGCAATATTATCAGAAGTATATAATACTTATCTTCGAGAGAAGTGTACCAGAAAGCGTGGTAACATGAGAACATTAAAAACAAGGTTACTAAATCGAATCACATACACGATAAATAGTACCCTCATCATTACTCTATTAGCACTTGAATATTTCCCAAGGCGTGTACTATTAAAAAATGTTGTCCAAAATTGGATGTAAGTGGATCCAAACGGCTGACTCTGAGACAGCACAGTTTTTCATCTATTTTTGGATAACGTAACTAGTGTCCAAAAAGGGATTGTCGAATGATAAGCCAGATTTGGAGTCTCATCCAAAATTGGATTTAGAGTCATCTATTAAGGGATCAGTTATTACCCAGAAATGGTCAGGATATTATTCACACATCAATCAAGCCCACATTGGACAAATTTCTAACCGATATAGGACTAAAATCAAACCCTCATTTAAACAAATTTCTAACCGATATATTGGACTCATATTGAAGCCAATATAGTGGCTAGATTTTTTACTTCACTGAGTGATGATTGTTTTTGAAACGTTCTGTTCTCGACGTATCCATCTGTATGTGTTTTTGTTGGTCTGTCTGAATGCTATTACACCCCAGGGAATCGCGTTCGCAGTTTCCTAATCTGAACCAAAGGGTTCTCAATTTCCGGATCGTTTTCACAGTTGACGGATATCTGAAAAACTGTACTGACCACTATTCTATTAACTGTCATCACCAATCTAACTACAAAATTTTAAGGTCTTTCAAACACAAAACGATACAACTAGAAGAATAATAAGTAACTTCAGATAAATATAATTAATATCATATAATTTTAATAAATTATTTGCGAAAAACCTCTCTTAACTGAAAAATCTGTAGTCAAAGTATATAAAGGACGAGTAACGAAGATTGGGTATGAAGTCGAAAGACTGGATACATTTAATAGTTTGTATAAAGCGAGGTATTGAGTCTTTACTCCACTGTACCATGAAACTCTTTCCAAAGTTAATATAGGATGAGTATTGATATCGTTAGTTCATAAAAACGGAATAGAGAAGTCTTTTAGAAGTAAATGATCATAAGAAGTTCCAAGTGTGTGACTCTCTGAAATATCACTGCCTTCTCTAATACTAGGCCTTGAAATGTACAACTAAAGCATTTTTTGTGACATTTTGAATTTGCGCTTAGTAACCGTTAGATGGCTCTTTCTGAGGCGAATTTTCGCGATGACGAAAGTAAATTCGTACTGCGCAGTCTCGCATGACGTCACGTCTTTCGGTTATGGCGGACCAGGAAGGGAAATAAGGATTTTTTAAACTGGACTAAATAACCTGGTCCATGACCATTGACAAGGGCACATCGTCTGCTAAACTAGAGAAGTGGATAATTAAAATATTGGAGGTAATGTCTGTGTCCGAATTCAGCTGCCAAAGAAATCTAGGGCGCTCGCGCTTGGCTTTTCCGCGAGATGCCGTGAGTGACGTAGCAAGGAGAAAAACCCGCCAAATATTTTCTCCGCAAATTTGCTTTTTGCCCCAAATTTCTAGTTCTCGAAGTGTTTTTTCTGCGTTTTGCCTCATATTTAAATATTTATTAACCATATTTTTGGAATCAGAAGAGTTTAAACTCTCAAAAATGTAAGGTTTTCTTTAGATTTGAGATCATTTTTAAATCAGTTCGCTATTCCTTTAAGGTATTTCATTGGCAGGGGCAGTTTTGGGAAAAACTTAAGGGTTGAAATTTCCATGCAGACGCCATTGACACGTGTCAAAACATACACCAAATTTAAACTAGTATTTTTCGAACTCGGAAACCGTTCAGCATCATGAACCGGTTTATTGACCGGTTTTTTGCTTTCTTTTTCGAGACGAACTTAGCAGATTACACTTCGTCGTAGCTAACAATTTCCCATTGTTTTAAATTTACCGCCAGTTTGAAACGTCAGTCAAGCGACATCTAGTGCCATTTGTGAAATCCTAACTTCCACCCCCCTTTTATTCCTATCGCAAGGCCTAGTATTAGAGAAGGCAGTGGAAATATAGTAGGCGGTAGGGACGAGTGCATTTTTACTTCTGCTGAGAGACAGGCTATAGAGAATAGGTATGTTGGTGATCCTCAAATATTGTTTCACTTCCCATTTTTACCTTGACCCTTTTATATTACACTAACCCCTCTTTGTTCGAGTCTCGGACGTTTATGTTTAGATAATATGGATGGGTTTCGCAACAAGAATCGAAGGCATCCATTTTCGAATTAAAAAGATAGCACTATCTATTATTCCCTTCCGATGTTACACATTAATTGTTGCTTTTATCGCCATTTCCACGATATGGTAAGGAAAAGTAATTTTCAAGCCCGGTAATCAAAGACGTTAAGTTCATAAACACTTAATTCAGTTTGCCTACTAAACCAGTGTAATGTTGCTACTAGTTTAAGGTGGTATCGCGAGATCCCTATAGCAAAAGTATCACAGATATACTTTTTTTGGTGTTTGGAGGAAAGTATTTTGCTATATAGTCCACTAACGTAACAACTATGGCTTTTTGGAATTGGGTTTTATTGAAAAGATAGTAACAATAAGTGAGTTAGACGATCTTGTCATAAATAACTGATACGGAGAAAAACGTATACATGTTAAATTCTGATAAAAAATAATAGTGACAATATTCCAGATGAATGTGTACTACAAAAAAATGATTTGGATATTTTTTACAAAGCTTAAATTTCAAAATATTACGCTTAAAGTTAAACTTCAAAGCAAGTGGATTTAGAAAATAGAATATATTTTTAATTTAACCGAACGTAGAATACGACTCTTTTTTCTACATAATTTTTTTCGGAAAATTTTGTCGATTGAATACATTTGTCAGTTAAAATCTTACTAAGATTATTCAATCTCAAAAAATATCATCTAAAATTGTTGTATTGTTTAAACGAAAAATCCTCTGAATAGTTTTCGATTATTTGTAGTTAATCGTATTTTTCGAAAAAATCGATCAAAAAACCCCGAGCCCTAACGAGTAGGTCTGTACCTCTCTATGAGATAAAACTCAAAATAGGGCAGAGAGCTTCGTGCATAAGGGAATCCCACGATTCCTGTTTATCAAAGCCAGATTTTATATATTCGTGTATAGATAGATAATACTTTGTCAAATATTATCCCCGCCGTGGAAAACTCGTTTCCTTTTCTGTTTTATCACGAAATAGACTAACACCCCCCCCCAACACAATTTTTTTATTTTCGATCCAAAAACAGAAAAACATTTTTTCAACTTCCCTTCTCTAATTTATTTTTCCCATTTTCCCAGGAAAAAGTAATACGAAGCTAATCTACCTAATATTGTAGATCTTTTAGAAATTCCGAGCTCGATGTAATTAAATATTAGGTGCAGTCTGTAATTATCTTATAAAGGGTGTTTATTGATAAGTCTGCCAGTGGAAACTGTCAAATGGCATGAAAATTGGATGTACAACATTTAGTTATAAGGACATATGGGCTCCCAAACATTGATTGGCCCCTAAAATACGGTGTTTACAGATAAGTCTGCCAGTGGGAACTGATTGGAAAATGTCAAATAATTTGGGGTCTGTACACATTTAGTTACGGAGATATGCGCTCCCAAAAAACCAAACATTGATTGGACCCTAAAACAAGATGGAGTAATTAGTTAACTTTACTTAACCAACGTAATACGCGCACATTTATGTGCGCATTTAATAGTACACTTCGGCTAGATTAAGATTCAATATCGGTCTTTGATTGAAGACTATTGAAGGCTAAGACTATGTGTGGCTGTTTTCTTGTTTTAGGGGCCAATCAATGTTTGGAAGCCGATATCTATAAGTAACTAAATGTTTTAGACCCCCATGTTCTTTGACACTTTTCACTCAGTTTTACGCTAAGAACACACCCTTTAATTTAAGGCAGACTTATCAGAAACACCCTGTATAAGAAGTGACCGCAATTTGACCGTCGGGCTCGAAAAATAAATTTTTAAAATACAAAATTACACCGCGAAAGGCAACTGAAAAGAAAAATTGTAAAAATGTTTTCACTCCTGGGTTTAAATTCCCGGGGTAACTAAAAAATCCCAGCAATTTCTCATGATGTATAACATCTCTTTTTTATCATCTGGTTTACTTTAAAATTGGTCCGAGTCTGGTTTTATACCTTTTTTTAATAAGATTCTCCGCGTAATCGAGTTTAATTGCTCTGGCTTCGATAAAATTAGATTACAAACAGGTCTTGTATGTGTTGGTAATACCCATCTCTCCCAATGATTCTGACATCCGTTGCCTCACGATAAACTAAACCGAAAATTGCAGCGTACCAGAGAACTCAAACCTTATGCTAGGGAATAGTTTCTTTAGTTTTTAATATAAAGAAGATGGGTGTTTTATGTATGTTTAATAGCATGGAATGTCTCACTCATAGTAAAATTAATTAATTAAGCGAGAAAAAAAATTATTTTTGAAAATACATAAAAATTAAATGGACTTGGGGGTTTTTTGTAATCGCAATAAAACTTAATTAAAGGGACTGTAACACTTTGATTATGTCGTCAGGGTAGTACTGTACATCAATAGACCCTTTAAAAACACCTTTTTGTCTTAAGACATTAACATCCGGTATGTATGTCGACAATAAAGATGTTAAAAGTGACTTCAAACAGTAAGGACTGGTAACGTTGAAGCCATATTTATCGTCTTTGCGTTCACATACCAATCAATGTTAAGTCTTAACCCTATATTAAGTAGACGATACTGCTTTTCAAAATTAGTTTTCGTTTGATCTGTTCCGGCCTTTATATTTCATGCATCACCCTGTACCTAAATAATGCTTTTCATTGATTATCCACTTTTTTTGCGTATACTGTCTTTGCAATTTTATTAATGGTGTTGATGCATTTTGACACAATTGTATGTCGATGCATCATATTCCGAAATTTCACGTGTCTATTAGTATGTTAAAGGAAAAGTTCAGGTGACATAACATTATACCTTAAAAGAACGGCCTTTTCTAAATATAAAAGGAATTAAATATTAAAAAATTAAATAAATGATCCGTTATTACAATATGATAATTAGTCCATTTAATTAGTCTTTAAAACGATTACTACTGCGCATTCCGCCATTGCTTTAGTGGCGTTTGCTAGCCTGAACCTCTTACCCTTACCTCTCTCAGCCTGTGTGAATTCAACAAATCCCGTAGGAGGATAAGAGGTTCAATTTAGCAGACGCCACTAAATCAATGGCGGAAGGCGTAGTAGTAATCGTTTTAAAGACTAATTAAATGCTAATTGTCATATTGTAATAAGATAATTTTATTTATTTTAATATTTAATTCTTTTTATATTTAGAAAAAGGTCTTTCTTTTAAGGTTACTTGAACTTTTCCTTTAATTTTGGGATCCTTTCTCCAAACATTGTAGGATGTTTGTTAAAGGGTAATTTTAAACTTAGTGGAAAAGAATTAATATTTCATCGCGGCTCGTTTATGGCCCGGGCAATCCCTTTTGGGAATTGAAAAAATACCAAGCGTCGAGGAGGAGAAATAAGTTGATAGTTTGGGCACTTGACGCATCCCTAGTGCATGATTGATGACTTTGAGATGTTCCACTAATTTATTATTTTTTTTGGTCCGGGACAAACTTCCTTTTAAATTAATATTGGAAAATACTACATACGAAAAACACTTTTTTTTTTGCCTCCAAAATAACGATAAATTTTATACAGAGGTTGTGAGAAACTTTTAGCTTAGTTACATAATTAACTTAAATGAAAAACGACATGCTAAAGTTATTTTCTTTTATTTTTCGGAAGACGGTATACATTAATGAATATTGAAACTATGTTTATATCTACTATATTTAAGAAGATACGATAAATTAAGTTATAAGGTCTCAATGTGAAGCTGACAGGTAAACCGTGACTGTCACGTGCGGTTCTAGTCGTCCAATAGAATTTTTTAACCTAAACCTTATCTGCTTAATAAGCTAATACGCAGGTTACAGTAAGTTTTAACTTTGGAAATTAAATCTAAGAAATACTATTTTTAACTGTTGAAGACTTAACGCAGTCAAGAATACATACAGCTAATTGGAATAAGTGTGTAGACATTTTCTCAACGTATCTAGGACTACAGATTTTGTTTGAAGAGCTAGACTATACATTATGTGTGATCAAGAAGTGATATCTAGTTTATTAGGGAGAAGGTATAAATTCCCCACATTTCCAGCTTTATCTCCAGTCCAAACGGCTGGTCCGGAGTTAATCCCAACCTCTAAATTACAACCAGCATGTCATTGGTTCTGGAAAACTCACGTCAGCGCGACGCGAATGACGAAAATTACGTATTTTCCGAGTGAGGAGAGGAGAAATAGCCCGGCCTCCTTTTACGTCCCTCTTGTATTTTGAAAGGGGGACTGGGACTATGGCGCGCGAATACTTAGTCGTACTCTTATACCTTCTCCCTAGTAAACTAGATATCACTTCTTGGCATGATAGAAATCTATCACGCTGTGCCTTGCACCTTGCACGCGTCTATTGGAACTCGCGTTGATACCAGCCAAACAATGAAATCGCAGTTAGAAAGACGTTAGAATTATGAGGCATGACGATATCATTCCATCTTGGCCCACAAAACCCGCATAGAAATCAACATGGTAGGACATGGGGCCACAATGATTCCTATTAGCTGTATGTATTCCTGATGTAACCGAAATTATTTCACTAAAATTACACTCACTGAGGGACTTAGCTTACCCGAATTTGGGCAAAACCAGGCTTTCATAGACTGTTCAGTTTGTAATTAAAAGTAGCAAAATAAGGCATTAAAACGGGACGCCTTTTATTATGTTGCACGAACTGATTTCCCCATCATTTCTGAAGCTCTTACTTAGACATCGCCCTTGTCAACTTAAAGTTTATTTTTATTAATTTCATTGGACAACCGTGTATATCGTGTTGCGTAACCAAAACGATCCGATACGGGTGTACCCTTTTAAATAATTACTTAAAGCTGGCTGCCAAATCTGATTAATTATTCACGCTTGAACCTGATGTGCATTATGGTCTCGAAATTTCCTCTAAAAAATCGTGTTTAGTTTTAATCCCCCTCTCCCATTCACAATGTAAGAAAACAACAAATAAATCGGCTAATAAGACACGAGAAATCGTGAGCCATGGCTACCCAAAGAATTTAGGACGAACAACTTGATTTAATTTGAGCAGACCTAATAATCTCTAATAACAAAATTTATATTTATTTTATTTTTTCTTTCTGAAGTAAATGATAATCCCAGTCTGTAAGTTTTTTGCAAAGTGATTGCCATGTAAGAGAATTGAAAATGTAGGTCGGGCCAATTATCCGGGCATTAAATGGTCTTAAATATCCTTGATTCGTTGTCCCCGCCGGCTAAGAGTGCCATTCTATAACGCTATAGCCGATGCTGTAATGTAGTGACACATAAAATAGCTACTTTAATTTAAATAATCGCCAATGTGTGGGTAATATTGAACAGTCTGCGTTTCTTTTTTGGAACAGTTTGATTTGTCTTGGATGGAAAACGCTCGATATTTCCGAAATAAATTTTTAAGGAAGTCAAAATTAAGTATTAAACGATCATTAAGAAAACGAGGGGCCGGTCACTTATTGTAATCAGTGTACATGGCTGTACCTTTGACTGTACTAAAGTGATTATGTGTAAAATTTTATAGCCCTGCCCTTGACAGTGCTGAAATGATTACACTTAATTAGTAATCGGTCTACAAGGAATTAGACAGTGACAAGTCCCTCGTAAGAAAGCTTTTTAAATCACCTGACGTCTTGGAACAAAACCGACCAGATATGTCACTGGAAGTTTTTAATTGCGTAACTGTCGAAACTATTAATGAACTTTATTTATACGATTCCCATTAACGAAGTCGTTTGGTTACGAAATTTGAAATACATAACGACTTTACATACCCTAATTTATCTTAATTAATCTTATCTTAATTAATCTTAAATATATGTCATTAACTTCATGACTTCGATTCTTCTCATATTTGACCCCCAAAAAAATCAAAATCACCACCCAGAATAGTTTATAGACAGTTTTAGATTGTTCCATATTACCCCACTTTTGTTCCATTTTCCCCCGTATCAAAAACGAATATTTAATTTAGCTACCATCTTTATTTTTTTTTTTAATATAAAAATCCCGTTCTCGCATGAGCGCCTTTCGAATACCGGTACACGCAAATTAAATAATTTCGACCCCTCCCATTGAAAAAGAATTTTAACCCTTTTTTTAAATTCAATTGGGATTTTAATTGCTCATAGTGTAGTGTAGCGGCGTAACGAATATCTTCTTTCTTCATACGTAATTATTTCCGTTAAGATATTTCGCCCTTTTTTCTTTAATGATGACTGCTTGATGAAATAAAAAAAAAAAGAAATATTTGTTAGTTTTTGAATGTATCAACGAATATTATATGTAATTATAATATTTTACGCTAGGCTTAATTAAAGGAAGATATGTAAATTGTATCACATATCCTTCTTTTTCTTTAAAAATGGGACGATAAATGTCTATTTATTTTTGGGGGTTTTTAGCTCGCCCATTTCACCTTTTTTATTGATTTATTTTTCGGTAGTTTGGTGTATCGTATAGAAAATTTAAAACTCTTGTTTCAAATTTTATGTCATTATATTTTCACTCCCTGCTATAGTTAAATACTGTTTAAACGGAGGATGAAATGGAAAATCACGTGATTTTTATTGTATCGATTCTTCTACTAATTATAAGATCAATCTACGTAGGAAATACCTCCGAATGATTTTGAAATTAGCACCATTGACCAATCGCGTAACGCCCTGCCTTCTTGTTAACAAGGTTTACGTATCACGCTCTATATCTCGCTTGCCAGCCACATCACGTGCAATTTTAATCAAATCTCGTGCTAAATTTCATTCGGCATGGTGAGCGTGCCAATTAAGGAATTTTGTTAACAAGAAGGCGATTGGTTGGAGGTGCTAATTTCAAATTATCTATGAAATCCCAAACTAATCTGAACTTCAAAATCATTCGAAACAATTTCCAGAATATTTCACTGTGCATATTTATTTGTCTTATAATTAGTAGAAGAATCAATAATAATAAATCAATTGATTTTCCTTTTGACGCTCCCTTTAAGCCTTAGTAACTGACACACAGATTAAGCTTAATGCAGGGTGTTCCGAAGAGGGCAGTACACAGTTGGTCGAAAATGTTTCATGACATTTTACCCTAAGGCCCACCGTTTTAAAGTTATGATTGCATTGGCTATGAGTAAGAAACTGATAAACAATGCAAATTAAGTTAACTCATAAACGGTGCCCCTTAACGGAAAATGTCATAGAAAATTTTCGACTCAAAATCGTCCATAGAAATCACTGCACTTCAGTCCAACCACCCTGTACATTTTCATTTTGCCCTTTAGTGTATGTTTTCTGCATTCGAGAAAGTGCAAAATCCACACTCCCCTCCACAAAAGAGCTTGGAAAGAAAAACGTTTATAACATCCCCGAGTTTTCAAAATCCCACCCCCATCTTATCTTTATAATGAAAAACTTAATTATACCACCGCCGGTAAATCCCCAGATAACAAACACTCTCTCCTTCTCTGTGTTTTGAAAACCTTAAAGAAAAGAAAAGAATTTAAAGTTTTAAACGAATCGTGGGATGATTGACCTTATAGTACGAATTTTGGAACTCCACCCCCTCCGCCTACACTATCCTTTTTTTTTTTTGGTTTTATTTAAAACAACACAACCATGCATGCATGAATAGCACGGTACTACTCTTCCCACCGGAAAAAACCTACCTCCTAAATATTACTTTAATCTAAAAAAATATATATAAGTAAATTCATTTACCGGCACCGACTACCACGCGATCATGTCCTGCACCAGGGAGTAGTTAGAAAAGGAGATGAATTTCTAAGTATTTTTTTTAGACTGACAACCATAGAAATTAAACCTTCCTCCCACTGTGCGGGTCTATATTCTAGGTGTTGAATACTAGCATAAGTTTATAACCAGGGCCGGATTAAAGGGGGCGAGGGTACACTGGCCCCTGGGTGCAAGGCTTGTTGCAGGCGCTTTGAGTTAAACTATTGCCCCTTAGCAACATTTGCTGTTCCTTTCTTTCCAACTTGAGGGGCGAACATTATCTCGGCCCCCGGGTGCAAAATTGCTTAATCTGGCCCTGTTTCTAAGTTATGTTCCATACCAGAAGTGAGATAAGACTAGAAGTGAAGGGCTCTAGCATTGATAGTAGATCCTGGCACTAGTGATCAAATTTGAGGATTTTATGCCGCTTCCCACGCGCCTACACTACTGAGAAAAAAATTGGTCGAGTTCCAACAACATTTCCTACCCCTTTCCCCTCAACCTAAAGTCGTGGAACACGGACGCGGCTCCTTGAATCTAGTTCGGCCGTCTACCACCGCGAGCGTCTCACGTTTTGGAGGGGAATTTCTGAAACCGCTACTAGAGGGCCAACCGTTCTTGTGTTATCAAGAATATTCACTTTCGCCGAGTGAAGAATTTGGTTAGCTCAGTACTTCTGGGTCTCATATCACTTCTGTCCATACGTATGACACTTCCTATAATTCATAATGGTAGAGACTTACAGCTCGAGCTAGTTCGAGGGTGAACGACAAGTAAGAATTGACTACACTCAGTTTTGCAGGACATCTTCCTTTTTAGTCTGTACTAAGCATTTGACAGCGCCTTACCATGCGTCCCTTTATGACCTACGTCACTTCATGATAAGCTCCAGTTTGTAACCTGTGACAAACTTATGGAAGATATCTTATGAACTCACGTACCCCACAATACGTCTCCTTTTCGACGTCTCCCTGGTACGAGCACCGACTTCCACGCGATCATGTCACGGTTTGAAAAGTTTCTAACGATTTTTTTTATCTTCAAGAGGAAAGAAGCCCGCTATGGGGATTACATGATTAGGTGTCCTACTCCCCCTCCTTAATGTAATACTCACTTATATTATTTTAGCTTAGTGGATTTGTCCAAGGGGAGGGGGATATAAGAGAAACCTTTTTCTCACGGAACCACACTTAATTTAGCTTGATGATAGCCCACCGGAAGTGAACGAACGCGTGGAGGCCGCCTAATACTAGTAGGGAGAATAGCTATAGTATAGACTCCCACTATAGATCTGGTATGAACAGTAGCTTTAGGCACTGAATTATTTAATTAAGTATTCCCTTTTCTTATTTTTAGTAAGGATCCACTAGAATAATTTTAGTTCTTGAATTATCTACGTGTTTTAGCTTCGTTTCGGTCTCGTAGACTCAAATTATTATTATAGTAGAAAGTATACCTACTTATTCCTCCTATATTGTGCTTTCTCTAGACGAAAGAATTGTCATTTGAGGGATACATACAGATACTAAGAATAATTTCGCCCCAATATACCAAATGTTAATATCTATGGGAAGGGATGGGACACGACATGCAAGTGAGTTGATACATTGTCATCCGTTTCTTCGCACTCTCATGATACAAAAAGACTACAGCGCAGGCGCCAGAAGCCTGTTCTAGCTCAGACCACCTAACCCATGGACAGGCAAAGCCATGTTAAACCCCCGTTAACAAATGGCAATGCGTAGCACGCGCCCTCACGCGTCTACAATTTATCGCCAAATGCAGGGCCGGATTAAGGGAGGGCCAAGGGGGCACTGGCCCCCGGGCGCAAGGCTTGTTGGGGGCGCATGGAGTTAAGCTATTCCCCCTTAGGGACATTTGCTGTTCCGTTTTTTCCGACTTAAGGGGGCGCACACTATCTCGGCCCCCGGGTGCAAAATCGCTTAATCCGGCCCTGGCCAAATGTCCCGTTAAGAAAAATTCGTAACCTAAATATGTAGTGGTTCGGGATATTTTAGCTAAGGCTTAATGTTAAACAGACTTTATAAACAATACCAGAGTGATTGATATTTACAAAAACTAATATGATAGATAGTTTTTGAATATTTAACGAGAGAGAGAGAGGCTAAAATAAATAAATAGTGAAATTCGATCAATTCACTTTTATAATTTAGTCCGATTTTCTCCCCATATCGGTGACTGGAGACCTCTACTACTTAAAGAAGAAAATGGCGCGAATTTTACTAGGGTTTGGTGAAAAACTTCCAACATCCGCCGCCACAGCGCTAGCGTCAAGCGTTGCTCTAAGCAAACCTAGCTCCCTATTCAGTTGCCTGTCAATGGGTTAGGTGGTCTGAGGTTCTAGATACGTTGAAGAAATGGCTACACAATCATTCCAATTAGCTGTAAATATACCTGCTTGAATTAGAATAATCCGTCGCTCATCATATCTTCAAGGCATTCTTCGTATTACATTTTTGCATAGATCTGTAATAATAATAAAGTTTTCCATTGAGATAGCTGCAGCGTATAGTATCAGCACTCCGTATCTTGTCGAGGAATAATTTTCCAAGCCCGTCTTTCTATTATTCTACTTATCAGATTTTAAGTCGAAAGCGTCGACGCGCATTCCCATGCAGAACAAAAGGGTCACTAAAGGAAGCGGGGGTCAACGAATAGAATTACGTATTACGAAGTTGTGCTATATTCCTCTTGTTAAAATCTCGAGTCCACATATTAAACCAGCTTTATGATAGAAAGAGGGGCGATTTGATGATTGTAGTAGGTGTTTGGTGACACTATATACGAATGCCCGAATCGGATCTCGAGTAGCTGCAGCTTTGACGATGTGCATACACACAAGTTTTATGGATGTGTCAGAACAAAATGGCATGAAGTAATCAATGTGTCTTTTAACGAAAGATATTTTTCTTTATCTTAAATCATTAATTACTGCTAAAAATACTTGAATTGATAATAATTCACGAATTTTTGCCCATGGGTAATTAACAATTAACCTTTACATGAATACGCAATGCATAAGTTACGATAAGTTATGTAACATGATTCTTCCCAGGCTCTCCTACTGATCAATCTAAATTCAGATGGGCATCGCAGCGTGGGGTGAATTCTTTAACTGTATTGATTTTATCAATTACTATTTAAAGTTGCGAATGATTTATACCAGAAGGGGATAATAGGACTCGAAGAAGGTTGAGACACTGTATCGTCTTAATACTTTAGTTATATGTAACTTGATTCTGTAAAGGCTCATGCAAATTTTTGCTGCTCTCCTGCTCATCAAACTTCAGATGAGCATGGGCATCGCACCGTGCTAGGGTCAATTCTATAACTGTTTGGTATTTACTAAATCCTCAGCAATCAACCCACAAACCTTGATTGTCTTGACGTGGGACTAAAATCCACAAGCGCATGCGTCCTGGCAAATAGTTAAGCGCTAATAGAGTAATGATGAGGGAACTATTTATCGCGTATGTGATTCCGTTAAGTAACCTTGCTCCAAATGTAATGTAATAATGTAGGGAAGAATCACGTTACAATTACACCGCGTTGTGATAACGTCTGGTTATAGATATAACTTTGATAACTTTGGGTTGATTTGCTTCAGTTAAGGACACTAATGCGTTTCGTCGGATTTGAGATAGTTGCGTCCAAAGTCATTCATTCACAACTAATAGCTCTTTCCTCTTTCTGTACATTCTCTCATCTCGTAGCTTTTCCTCCCCCTCTTCCTCTTGTGTCGCTTATGATAATGATGATTTTAAACTTTAAAGAGGACCGAGTGAGTGCCTCTATAATAATACCAAAATAGAAAGGTCGCCTAATCAGTTTTCTAGGTGTACAATACGCCACACTTAAAATTATCCAGGGAAAATTGCAGTAAGATGCGTATTACAGGACTTAATATGAAGGTTCTAGAATCAATGAGGAGCGTTGTAGGATTAGGGTTTTAAATGTTTTAGTTACTTATTTGGCCGCCATTTTAAAATATGGCGGAATATTCAAACAAATATAAAACCCCCATATATCTATATCTAATGGATATAGTTAACCAGTATTCATAATGCTTGTGATTGAAATGTAAGGAGCGGTTTTGTATTTCTTGCCGCCATTTTGAAAGATGGCGGAATAGTCACACCAAAAGCCTTCAAGTCCGTCTAAAGGATATAGTGAACCAGTATCCCTAATATTAGCGGTTTGAACGTTTTAACTTAAGGAAGCTTTGACCTTTCTGGCCGCCATTTTTCAAGATGGCGGTGGATTGTAAAAATCTTTCTAAAAAATGAGTATACCCACTAGAAGAGTAATGTCCCAGCAAAACTAGATTCTTCAGAATATAGAGGTACTTCTAGACGTAGGGATTATATTCGACAAGCTCGATATGTCATTTTTCCAAAAAATTACAAAAACTTAGTGTCTAGACCCTAAAAACAAAATGAGCCTAAAACCGGTTGGAAAATTCTAAAAGAAAATCTAAATAATACTCCGTAATTTGATTATATTTTTACAAACGCTGTCAATTTTCAGCCCTATCGTTTACACGGAGGTTTAAAATTGAAAGAAATTATGTCGGCCTAATAATAATATCAATTCGGAGAAAAGAAAACATTGACTCGAGAGAGATTGTTTGAAAGAAGAGATTTAAAATTCAAAAGAAGCTTCTTTCTTTTTTTTTGGCCCCTTCAAAGTCGTGTATATTCGTTACGTTACACTCGGAATGAAATTCTCGGAAGCGTGTTAAATTAAAGCTTGGATTCCCATGAATTTATTCAATGTTTTCCTGAATTTCAAACTCAATTGGATTTCAGGTTCTAAAGACTCCCAAATTCCTTCCATGCCAATTAAAATTTACAACTGTCAAGTGTAGGGCTTTCAAAGATTACAAGTAATCAGTCAAAGGTTAAGCGTATGCGCTGATTACACTATGTAACTGACCCTGGCTCAACGACATCTACTTTTAAGGCCCATTCACACTAGAGCCAAATTTTACCTTCACGTTGATGAAGTCGCTTAATTAGACACGTGTCAAGTTTCAACGACTGCGCGTAAAATGTTCGCGGGTTTGGTTTGAAAATTTTCAATTTCCTCCGACTGTGTCGAGATGGCACCACCTTCTTATCGTCTTTTCTTTATCCATAGCTCACTCGATCGTGCATTACTGACGCGTGATTTAGTTCAAACCCAATTAATATTTATATTAGAAAATGAACATTTCAGTAAGTTCATTATTCAAGAGAGAATAAAATAAATTCGCGTACTTCTTTTATAATATTAGGCAATCATTAAATCCACCCTTCATTTTTTTGCAAATTTTTTTTGGTATTGAACATGGGACGTGACGCTTCAGAGATTGTTACTCGAAGCGCTCAACCGTTTTTCTCGCGATTTATTCTCACTCCGTCTCTTCTCGTAACATTTTAGTTAGGCGATAATTGCAAAGGACTGCAAACTGTCACTGCACCCAGAATTCATTAACTGTTATAGAAAAACAAAATCAAAATTACGGTGAAACCCCAAAGAAAATATGTGTTAAAACGCTAGAGTCGACAGTATTTACGAAATTATTCATTTCGTTCTATTTTGACTTGTACTCGCCCCCTTAAGAAATAATTGAGAACTATATACCTCAATTAAACAATCCAGAACTATCAATACAGGGTGTTCAAAAATAGTATAATTGGTTCAGTCGTCGTCACCCAAATGTTTTTCACCCAGCCACGACCCAGCAGTTGTCGTAGATCCATGTTTGGCGTATTTCAAGGATGATCCCTTAGATTCAACTACAAAAATTTAAAGACAATAGTAATTTAACTAAGGGGTCATCCGAAAAACACTCTTAAGGTTATGTAATAGAAATTAACTCAAAATCACCCACAGAACCCACTGTACTTCGGTTCTAACACCATTTTTGGGACACCTTGTATTTAAAAAAAGAACGTTAAGGAGATTTCTTTTCTTTCAAATGATCAAGACACGATTTCACCGTTAGGAAACAACTTTTACGATTTGATTTCAAATTATTTTTCTTGTATGGCGTGATAATAAGACAGTCCGAAGGTCCGCCCAACGGGTTTTTAATCATCATTTTTAGCGTTTGGTTCAACGTAATTAAAGGGGGGAAGGGGACCCAAGGTCTCCATTCTCCAAAATTGCGCCAGTGATCCATTACGATTTATTTTTGAATAAAATTACTCGTAGAGATTGAATATATAATTATAGGCTCACAGCTAGAGTAGGGGTATTATATTGATAGATGACGAAATAATTTTTATTTTAATTCAGCCTTATCATAAGTTTATAAGTGATATGTTCCATAAGTATGACACTACCTGTACTTCGTAATGCTTGAGACTTACAGCTCGAGCTAGGGCAAAGGAACTGCTTGCCCTGACCCAAAGCAAAATCAGGCATGGTTACCAGTTTCCTCACTGGATACTGTCGGCTTAATAGACACCTGCATTTACTGGGCATCGTTGATGACCCATACTCTGCAGGGAGGCAGAGGATATCCTCTGCAGCTGCGATTACCTCGCGGCCCTGAGGTTTGAGCAGTTCGACATCCATCCTTTGGAATTACCTCACCAGTTCTCTACTTTCTCGGCCAATCGGATTCTCCGTTCCATCTTGGCGGCAGGACTCAACGCAGTCTAACCAGCTCGGGGTGCACAATATACCTTTGGTATCGGTGCATGACGTGGCGACGCGTCACCCCTTTCAACATGAACAACATTACTGAGAGCTAGTTCGAGAACGACAAGCGATAATTGACTTTACACTTTTTGCCGTCCATCTTCGGCACTAAGCCTTTGACAGCGCCTCACCAGGCGTCGCTTTACTAGAATCTATGCCCTAGGTCACTTCATGGCAAGCTCCAGTTTGTAACCAGTGACAAACTTATGGAACATCTCTTATCAACTTATGATCTTAAATATAAAAATTGATCCCGGATTGGTCGCAAAATTAATCTTATCTCTATTATGGGTGTTTTACGCAATCTTTTTTCTTTACTATGCAAGTATAATATACGTATAACAAGAAAGTGTTTGTTTTCCATTTTAAGTTGCCAAACCCCACACATTAAACTTAAGTTTATTTTTTGAATTACCATTTTAGGAAATTTTCCTAATATTTTTTATGTAACTTTCACAGCAAGTTTAAAAACGCTTAAAGCCCATTTAGACTTGAGTAAAATCTTAGGTTCCCGTCGGTCGCGTTGGTACGTACATTTCCCTGTTCAGACGTGAGAGTGGACGACTTAAAACGAGTCGCGTATAAGGTGATTTTTGAACCAAGACTTGAAATACTAAAATAGCCGAATCCAAAATGACAAAAACCGCGCCAAGAACAGGGTGGAAAACAAGGATTTTTTTTAAACCGGACCTTAGGCCAGCTACTCATCTATCCTGTAATGAAAAAACTGGTCCATGACCATTGACCAGAGCACGTCCTGCTAAACTAAAGAAGTATATAATTAAAATTTTTGAGTTCTGCTGACCCTTGAATTTTCTTAGTGGTTCCGTGGACCACTGAGCCCCCTCCGATTTAATTTTTAAACTGGTCATTTGCCCTGTGCCACCGCCTTATTTCCCACGCTGGCCAAGAATCCTAAAGCGTAGCTAGCTCGATGACGCGTCAGTAAGGCATATTCTACTGAGTTATGGCAGAAGTGAGATGAGACTAGAAGTGAAGTGCTCTAGCATTGGTAGTAGATCCTGGCACTAGTGAACAAATTTGAGGATTTTATGCCGCTTCCATCGCGCCTACACTAGAGAGAAAAAAATTGGTCGAGTTACAAAAACATTTCCTACTCCCTTCCCCTCAACCTAAAGCCGCCGAACACGGACGCCTGTGCTTGAATCTAGTTCGGCCGTCTACCACCGCGAGCGTCTCACGTTTTGGAGGGAAAATTCAGAAACCGCTACTAGAGGCCCAACCGTTGGTGTGTTATCAAGAATATTCACTTTCGCCGAGTGAAGAATTTGGTTACCTCGATACTTCTAGTCTCATCTCACTTCTGGTTATGGCTAGACAAAATTGAAAACTTTCGAACTAAACCCGTGCACGAATCTTTTACGTAGTCGTTGACACTTGTCTAATTAAGCGAGCAAAGCGACTTCATCAACGTGAAGGTAAGGTTTTAGTTTATATTCTGAATTGTCCTTAATTAGCTTATCTTCACTATAGAACAACTACTCTGGCTCTATGAAAATTAACATTAGTATTTTGCGCCTGCATGGATATTTTCCATTTCACAAAATATGTTTAGAAGAAATCAAAACATCCTCCTGACCGGAGTCCCGAACGCACGCCGGTTCTCTTTAATAGCGCTCCATAAAATTTGCATAAAACTCTTAAAATTTATGGATTTAAGTAATTCTCGAAACTTTTCGAAGAAACCCAACTTTCCTTATCTAATTTCCTTTAGCCATTTCAAATTCGTTTCATTGAGTCGAAAGATTTCGTTCCCACGAGCGCGTGCAATGCAACGCAACGCAACGCGTTGGTTAATCATGCCTAGGCTTAACGTTCTTACGTCTTTAGGGCCTTGGCTTAAGCTTAACTCGAACATCACAGACAAAGGAGAAGAAGAAATAGAATTATTCGAGAAAATTGCGAGGGTGTCGACGAACCGAGAATAATAGGTTTCCTTTGAATCGTTGTAGATTCAATTCTCCTTCTACCCATTTTTCCTCCAGTACTCCCAGGCTCGAGTCCAATCTTGGGCTCGTTCCGAATAAGTAATCGTGAATTCCCCTTGGTCTAGTAAATGCGGAAGTAACGTAACAGCCATAAGTATGACCAAGACCGGAAATTAGAAAAATTTCATATAGGACATGCGTCTAGTGACCCCCTGATTGACAGGAAAAGTTATTGGACATTTTCCACTGGATTGTGCAAAAATAGTGTCGCATCGCTATAGTCAAGCTATCAAAACTTCGGAAAATTTATTGGTCAAACTGTCCAGTTTTTCAAAAAAATTATGGGGCATTGTAAAATTCTATTGGACAATGTCCAGTGTCCTGTGCTTATTTCCGGCCCTGAGTTTGACACCAGGAATGTGTACAGTCATAAATTCATAAGATATGTAATGTTCCATTAGTTTGTCAGTGGTTACTGAGAGCTTTTGATGAAGTGACGTAGATGATGAAACGTCATAGATTCTCGTAAAGCGACGCCTGGTGAGGCGCCGTCAAAGGCTAGGTCAGTACAGACTAAATAGGAAGATGGACTGCAAAACCGAGCTGTATGAAAACATAAATTCCGTACATGAATCGCCTTATTTGTTTAAATGTTCCTAGAAGCATCCTGTTTTCACGCAAAATTCATATCTATAACATGGGTACAAACCTTAATTTAGCATTGCATCAATTGGTAGTGTCATACTTACTGTAAATTCTGAGAAATATACCTTTTTCGTTCTTGATTTTTATCAAACTACGCAGCAAAAGTCGCGCTGCGTTTTAGGCCTCTTTTGGTATAGAAAAGAAATTTGAGAAAATGACCCGACCTCCTTGAAATTTTATTTTTCATCTTTTTTGGAGAGATTGCGGTAATGCCCAGAGAGAAAATTTTAGAGTCATGGCTAAAGTTTTCTTCGAGAGGCTATTCACTTTTCACCTCAAATACCCTTAACCGCAGATCGAATTTTTAAAAGGTTTAAAATGTGTATAATAATAACAAGACGGCCCCGGCCAGATTAGAGCCCCATCGTTTGTAAGGCTCCAGCAATCAAGAACGTTTTATTTGACCCCAAAATGTACAAGTTCAGAAATATCCGACCCAAAAAATACAAATTCAGAAATATCCGACCCCAAAGATACAAGTTCAGAAGTATCCGACCCCAAAGATACAAGTTCAGAAGTATCCGACCCAAAGATACAAGTTCAGAAGTATCCGACCCCAAAGACACAGATTCAGAAATATCCGACCCCAAAGATACAAGTTCAGAAGTATCCGACCCCAAAGATACAAGTTCAGAAGTATCCGACCCCAAAGATACAAATTCAGAAATATCCGACCCCAAAGATACAAATTCAGAAATATCCGACCCCAAAGATACAAATTCAGAAATATCCGACCCCAAAGATACAAATTCAGAAATATCCGACACCAAAGATACAAATTCAGAAGTATCCGACCCCAAAGATACAAGTTCATTTAAGAATTAAATTCGCCACTTTCATTTTAATTAATGAAGTCTGATGGAGTATACGACCCCAAAGATACGATAAGGCTAAAAACCCCAAACATACAAATTCATAAGTATCCGACCCCACAGATAAAAATTCAAAAGTTTCCGACCCCACAGATTAAGAGGTACCCCACCCCACATCACCCCGACATTTTAGAGATAAAAATAAATGATAAAAAACTCGGGGTTTTTATCGAGTCTCTATGGTTCAGTGGCTAGAGTGTTTGTGTACTACGCCAGCGACTCGGGTTCGATTCTCGGGTCTGACCTGAAAAACTTTTAATTAAAATTAAATCTCTAACCGAGCCCAGTTACCCCTATGGGTGGGTTGTGGTAATATAAAGTTCCTTTTAAGCTAAAATCTGACGATAACGAAGCGACAACCCCGGCCACTACTACTACTACTACGGACGGCTCGGGTCAAACTAAGAGCCTATCGTATACTACGATGTGGCTAAAAAGGAATTTTAAAGAATCGGTCAAGACATCGTCCAAAAACTGAACCCCAATTTCTGGAGTGAATAACCCCTCATTTTCTTGGTAACGAGAGTGCTTAGCTAGGCCTAATAGGTATTAAAATTAGAAATATTTGATTCTTGGAAAGAAAGGTAGATATAACCATATAAATAAAACATTTGCAAGAATATGATATGGTACTTGGAATCGTCTCAAATATGCACACCAATACTGTTACAGTCGCCCTAGAAATTCTCACATCATGTGGCACACGTCATACTCAATAATCGCAACGTTTCGCGCGTCAGTTACAAATTTCTATGATATCAAGGAATGCATATAGCTAAGATGGAATCATTGTGTACCCATTTCTCAAAGTACAAGTGCGGATTTTGTTTGAAGATGGTAGCCCAAGTGCATCCTTAAATTTTGTGTACGGGGAGCCAGACTAATCATTATATATGACAAAATTTACTAGCTGGCGAATAATATATCTCGCCGCTAGCACGTTGCTAACAGCCAATGAAATCACCCAGTTAGAAAGACGTCAGAAATATCACTCGTAACGCGTAGTAAGTTCTCAAGCCCGGCCCACAAAATCCGCTTGGAAATTAACATGGGATATATATGGGGGCACAAACTGCCACAAAGATTCCCATTAGCTGTATGCATTCCCGGGGATATTATTAATAAGGTTGTTAGAAACGCCCATGTACTCGAATTACTCGATCACCTTAGAATCTGGCGTAAACACTCTAGTCCAGTGATCACGAAGACACGAACTAGGTTTTAGATTAACACGAGCTTGAAATGACCAATCTGAGCTTGCTCTGCAGGATCCATATGAACTTCTTCGTACGAAGTTAAGACCTGGTTTCATAGCGAAGCAAAATGCGGAAGATAATTGTTTCAAAAGAAAAGAAGGGGGTAAAGATCTTGAGAATTTATTTCCACAATTTTTTAAAACTTCTTCTTGAACGAAAACAAAAGTTTCGAAGTAAAGGTAAAATTGGCATGTTCCTTCTCACGTATGTGCGTGTAGACGTCCCAATAAATCGTGTAACTTTTATTCTTCGAATTCTTTTCGAAGAGGGATCGGACATTGAGAGCCCTGGACTTTGACTCTCTTGTCATGGGGTAGAAGTTTTTATATAATCGAAAGGGTGTTCCATAAAGGGTGATGTGACCGAAGAAGTGTACTGTTTCTAATTATTGTTTATTTTTTTTTACGTATCGTTATTTAGAGACATTGTTCATAATTTCCGCTCTTGGTCTATTACACTTACATTACAACTTTTACATTACCAGCTTAGGCACACTTCTACCTTTAAAAATTCACCTCAGCTGGATAAAGGCTCATGAACGTTCTTAGATCGAAAGCCATTGTAATTGTATAAACAAGATTGGCAGACTGATGTGTCTTACTTCACATCATGCGAGCCTATTTCCTTGTTTTAGAGGCCAATCAATATTGGGTGGAACTAAATGTTTTATACCCATGTTCTGGTGACACTTTTAACACCCAAAATATTCTGGCTATTTTTATAGGTAAGGAGTTGGGAATTCGGTCAGTGAAAACAGGGTTGCCACAGTACCTGGAAATCCTGGAAAAGTCAGGGAATTTGAAAAGGGTGTAAAAAGTCAGGGAATTTCCGCTGCATACGGACTTGAAAATGTGTAGTCAGGCCAACTATAGGCACACCAACTCAAATACGGGCAATGATAACGTTCAATGGGCCTACATTAACTGTTTCTGATAATTCCTAATAAAGTTTGATTAACTACTAAATAGTACTCTCAATAAAAAACTGTGATAAAATTAGCATAATTGTAAGTACAAAGCTGATGATAAATAAGGAATTTTTAAAGGCGGCATTCTTACTTTTCTGTTAGTGTAAGTTTGAAAATTGGTCAGGTAAATTGGCTTTAGATGGTCAGGGAAAACCTGGTGGAAATGTCAGGGAATTTTGAAACGAAAAATCTGTGGCAACCTTGTTTTAGACGGGCCAGGGAAGGCCATCAAAAGTCAGTGAATTTTGAAATGAACTGTGCTGGCAGTCCTGGCACCCCTGTTGTAGTATCCAAGCCCTTATTAGCAGCGGGCGACTTGAAAGTAAAAATGGAAAAAACGAATTTTTGCGATGTCTTTTGCCCTGTAATGACCTTTCTCTTAGTAAATCGTGATTTAATGAAGGTATTCCACCCCCGTACAAGCGATTCTCTCGGCCACGGACGAATACTTTTGATTTTCTCTCTTTGATGTAACACGGTGTACGGGGGATAAGGCCATTTTATTTCATTTTCATTCTTTTGTTCGACTGCTATAGTTGCTGCGTTTTAACGATTGTTGCCTTTATGATGTAATGCCCGCGTTACGAGTTATAGTCAATCAATGGCAGAATTATTATTATTTTCACTTAAAAGGTCATCCTCTTGTTGGATAATTCAATAACTGGCTTTAAAAGCGGGTAAAACCCTTCTTGTACGTTAGAGTTTGTTAATGGAATTTGTATGGATGGTGGCAGGGAGTCGGTAATAGTGTCAGGAATAATTAGTAACAAACTGTTAACAAGGCATGCCGCCTAAATTTGAAGTGATGTGAAGTTTTCGAGATTTCGAGGTGATCGAATTTGATGTAAAAAGGGGTTGGACTCGACCTAATCTATAAGTAAAAGTGGGTTGGACTCAACCTAATCTAAAATTAAAAGGGTTAGGAATCTACAAGTAAAAGGGGTTTGGACTCAACATAATCTAAAAGTAAAAGGGGGTTTGGACTCGACCTAATCTACAAGTAAAAGGGGGTTTGGACTCGACCTAATCTACAAGTAAAAGGGGGTTTGGACTCGACCTAATCTACAAGTAAAAGGGGGTTTGGACTCGACCTAATCTACAAGTAAAAGGGGGTTTGGACTCGACCTAATCTACAAGTAAAAGGGGGGTTTGGACTCGACCTAATCTACAAGTAAAAGGGGGGTTTGGACTCGACCTAATCTACAAGTAAAAGGGGGGTTTGGACTCGACCTAATCTATAAGTAAAAGGGGGTTTCGACTCAACCTAATCTACAAGTAAAAGGGGGTTTGGACTCAACCTAATCTACAAGTAAAAGGGGTTGGACTCAACCTAATCTATAAGTAAAAAAGGGGTTGGACTCAACTTAATCTATAAGTAAAAAAGGGGTTTGATCTCGACCTAATCTATAACCAAAAAAGGGGTTGGACTCGACCTAATCTATAACTAAAAAAAGGGGTTGGACTCAACCTAATCTAAAAGTAAAAGAGTTTGAACTCAATCTAATCTACAAGTAAAAGGGTTTGGACTCAACCTAATCTACAAGTAAAAGTCTTGCCTGACTGAAAATCAACGCCCAGTCCAAACCGATTTACCAAGACGATTGAAATTTTGTGGTAACATTTCTCTTTAGTAGTAGTAGTAGCAACGCCGGGGGCCTTTGCTGCTAGATATTTAAAATTTCCTTTAAATATTCAAATTTTAAGCTAATAGTTAATTTTATGGCCTTCAAGAACACCCCGTCAATTTATTTTAAACCCTTACCCGTTGCCATGACAACCTTGTTGAATTCATTCATCCGTAGTTTAATATTGAATAAATAATGATGGAGATATATATGCCTAGAAGTTTTCTCCGCACGGGGTTTCAATGCATTCATCAAACCATCCATCAACTTTGTAAACTTCATCCATTCATTCACTGCATAAGGGAGCCAGCTCAGGGTGTTAACTCACTCTCTCTTTCGCGTCGATGGCCGCGAGGTAGCCATTCCGAGCAAAAGTTCCCATTCACACAAACATCACAAAAAGAAGAAGAGTTAAATCTTATTTGGCGTCCAACGTACCAATCTTTTTCTTCCCTGGGTTTTTTCTTCTTTGCTCTTGGCGGCTGACTACATGCTTATTTTCTATTTCTTCTTTTTTTCTCGAGATGGTAAATCACGCGTGCCAAAAAGAGGTCATTCGTGACTTTGCGCCTTAAATTAAAAAGCGACCCAGAAACTGTACGGTGCGGAGAAGTCATAGATATTAGAAATATAGAAGTATGTTAGTGACTTAGTGTGAATGATGAGATATGATGCTTTTTCGTTTACGTGTGTTTTGAGAATACTTCAGTTTGAAATTGTTTTCAAATTGATCCATGGATGGCTATAGGGTTTTCTTGTGCGTTGATGTAAATGATTGAGGTGCACGTGCAACTCGGTTGCTCAAGAAGTAATATTTATAATCTGTAGTATTTGAGTCACTTGGAGAGACCAAGATAGTTAATGAAAACTGTATCAATATAAGTTAAAGTCCCAACTGACTGACTGACTGACTTATAATCAACGCCCAGCCCAAACCGTTTACTTAGAAGGCTGAAAGGTTGCAGGGAAATATTTTTCTAATCTGCCGCCATTTTGAAAAATGGTGGCCATAAATGCGTAAAACCTTCTTTATGGAATAAAGTCCGTGCATTTCCAGCGATTTCTTTAGTATTTGGTACACCAGTTCCTTATACCCTATAGATGGACTTCATGGCTTTCGAACTTCGATTTGCCGATATTTTTTTTAAATGTCACAGTGAAAACCATTAAAAAAAATTCCCGACGGGCTGAAGGACAACACCTTGTGCCTTCGCCACTAGTTAATAGTAAAATTATGCATTGCTAGCTAAGCTAAGGAGTGGAAAGCGGGAAGAGTCTCCCGTCCATATAGATACTAAACACTAATAGTCTTTGGGTTCAATATCTGCATGATTTTGCTATATTTGGTTTAGAAAAAGCTTTCAAATTGAATATAATTGTGCTTAATTAGGGACTTTTCATAAATCTAAAACGTTACAGGGTGTAGAATATGATGCTCTTCGCAAGCTTAATGAATTGGGTTCACCCCCGTCCCTACTTTGAACCTTATTTCCCTTCATTAGATTTAAAGCTTTCAACCATGCAGTTTGACCAAACTGTGACTGCTCATTCATACCGTTAGATTGCGGTTGTGAATGTGCATATATTTTGCCAATATCTATGTATAAAATTGGCCGCGAGAAGACGCCCTGCAATCTGTTACGGATGGAGTTAGAGAACTATCCACTGAGAAATATATAATCAGAGGAATTATTTTTTTTTTATTAAATTGAATTACCCCATTCTTTCCTCGTGAAGTTTATAATGAGCCTTAGCTGTGAGAATGAGAAAGCATTCATCTCCTCCGTCATAGGTCGGTCATTCTTCTGATTTTATCAGGTTGTATTATACGTCAGTGCCTTTAATAAGGGAATCGGTGTTTCCTGGTTGATGGGGTCGTGACCTTTACCTATTGGTTTATTTATAGCCCCTTGATTTTGATTGACGTATCGGGTGTGTTTTAGATATCTAGAACGCCTGTTATCTTGGTCCTTCTTGGACTTCCCAAGGTGGTCCGTGTTGAAGTGACGAATATGGGCGTTTTAATGGTTCGATGGTCATATTTAATGACCAAGGAACATCTAGGTTCTTGACTCTTTGAAAATAATCAAGTGTTCGTCGCACGTATACCGATGTACTTAATGATTTAATCGTGCGCTTCAGCTTCTATTCAGAAGACTAAACTAGTTTATTTAACTGTTGTTGACTTATCTAGTTGAGTCAAAAAGCTATATACGTCTGAAAAGGCCTTTAATTGGAGATGCAAGTGCTGATACCGTGCTTATATACAAGTTTTAATTACCCCGGGTTTGTTTAGTCAGAATTAAAGTTCGAATCCTTTGAAGGTATTTGAAATTACTGAAGGTATATACAGACTTTGATATGGATGGCTGTAATCCACTTTAATAATGAGAAGTGATCTACCTATAGTTTAATCTACGATTGTTTGGCTGAGCTAAATAGGGATGTGTTAGAAAGCCACCATGCCTTTTGCGAGGTGGAAACTGATTGGAACCATAAACTACATAGCTATTCCATAGGGTGCAATGAACCAGGGAATTAACTAATTAAGGTTCTTTTTTCTTAACTATAGTGTAATATTTTGGAAACAGTTAACAGATTATTAATAATCCCCTAACTAAACAGCTTACTCTATACAGGGTGTTTCTGATAAGTCTGGGATAAATTAAGGGGTACAGTTTGGGCGATTCTGAGCAGAAAATGTAATCTATGACATTTTTCTGTCCGGGTCACTGTTTTCTAGTTATGATTTGAGTGTAGTAGGGATGACCCCTTAATTAAATTAGAAATCATTGTCTTTCAGTTTCTTATTTAATTTAACAGGGTCATCGTTAAAACACTCCAATCATAACTTGAAAACAGTGGCCCGGACGGCAAAATGTCATAGATTACATTTTCTGCTCATAATCGCCCAAAGAACATCCCCCTTAATTTATGGCAGACTTATCAGAAACACCCTGTATATTTACACTCTTCGAAAATAGACTAGGAAACAGTGGAATTTATACAGGGTGTTTCTGAAAAGTCCATCACAAATTAAGGGGCGTGTTTATGGGACCAAACTGAGCGGAAAGTACCAAAGAACATGGGGTGTACAACATTTTGTTACGGAGATATGGCCTTCCAAACATTCGCCCCTAAAACAAGGAAATATCCAAAAATGAGGAGTAACACTTAAGACCGACTAACCAGCTTGTTTAAAATTACTAGACAATTTCAATAGCCTTTAATCGAACAATTGATTTCTACCTTTACTAATCAGAAGCGTATAAATGAGTAGAAGTATGCCTACGGTGGTAATGTAAAATTAATCCCAAGTGACATGATGTTTCAAGATCTTCCCAGCACCAAGTAAAATGGTTCTGATTGAAGGGACTTTTATTAGCACAGCGTAAACAACGTTATTTTCAGGAATTAGTCCAAATGTCCACGGGCGGCATTACAAAAACGAGGCAGTCTTTCGAATGATACTTGGACATGTTGGAAGATCCCTGGCTTGTTCCTGTTATCTCAAACCGTAAAAAGCTACGCAAATCTTCATCATCACGGACAACACTCTTGTACGTTAGGTATGACCTTGAGAAAACCTAAAAGGACATCTCGAATGTATTTGAAAAACCCATCTCCAATTAAGGGGCGTGTTGTTTGTTTCCAACAGAGTAAACTCGCCCAGAGAACAATTACAATGCAGAGCCACGTTTCGGCGTTAATGGCCCACAAAGGTGGTCCCAAAAACAAGAACAAACTTTAATTTGTTTCGTTCAGTAAGTGTTTCATGTGTCATAGATAAAACGCCATGATTAATGCACGAAGAAAATGAATTTATTGACAAGTTTTAACATTTAATTGCAACTAGTTACAATTAGTGGTTTCTGGCTAAAGTAAACGATATCGATTTCCCACGGGATTTGTTGGTTACTGACTAAGCTAACTTTTCACGGGATGGTATTATTAACTTACATAATAAACATCAATGGTCCCAGCTAAACCCCCACGCAACTTGCGTTAGAAGTCACCAAGTACAATTCAGTTTAAACGTGTGGTGTGGTATTGTGGGTGACAATTTAATTGGGCCACATTTCCTAGAGCCCAGGTTAAACGGTGTGGCTCACTTGCAGTTCTTACGGGACGATTTACCGGAACTACTCGAAGACGTACCCTTAGGTTTGGTAAACAGAATGTGGTTCATGCACGATGGTGCACCACCACATTTCAGCATCGCGGTCCGAAATTATCTTAACGCGACCTTCCCTTTGCGGTGGTTAGGTCGAGGTGGACCTGTGGAGTGGCCTGCTCGATCACCCGATCTGAACCCTTGTGATTTCTTTCTTTGGGGCCACCTGAAAGACTTAGTTTATCAGACTGAAGTGCCCGATGTTGAAGAGCTACGTCGACGAATAATTCACGGCTGTCAAACAATTCGCGAAACTCCAGGCATTTTTCAACGTGTAAGGGAATCATTTGTAAGACGTGCTAATGTGTGCCTTAACGCGGGTGGTGAACACTTTGAACAATTTTTGTAACTAGTTGCAATTAAATGTTAAAACTTGTCAATAAATTCATTTTCTTCGTGCATTAATCATGGCGTTTTATCTATGACACATGAAACACTTACTGAACGAAACAAATTAAAGTTTGTTCTTGTTTTTGGGACCACCTTTGTGGGCCATTAACGCCGAAACGTGGCTCTGCATTGTAATTGTTCTCTGGGCGAGTTTACTCTGTTGGAAACAAACAACACGCCCCTTAATTGGAGATGGGTTTTTCAAATACATTCGAGATGTCCTTTTAGGTTTTCTCAAGGTCATACCTAACGTACAATAGTGTTGTCCGTGATGATGAAGATTTGCGTAGCTTTTTACGGTTTGAGATAACAGGAACAAGCCAGGGATCTTCCAACATGTCCAAGTATCATTCGAAAGACTGCCTCGTTTTTGTAATGCCGCCCGTGGACATTTGGACTAATTCCTGAAAATAACGTTGTTTACGCTGTGCTAATAAAAGTCCCTTCAATCAGAACCATTTTACTTGGTGCTGGGAAGATCTTGAAACATCATGTCACTTGGGATTAATTTTACATTACCACCGTAGGCATACTTCTACTCATTTATACGCTTCTGATTAGTAAAGGTAGAAATCAATTGTTCGATTAAAGGCTATTGAAATTGTCTAGTAATTTTAAACAAGCTGGTTAGTCGGTCTTAAGTGTTACTCCTCATTTTTGGATATTTCCTTGTTTTAGGGGCGAATGTTTGGAAGGCCATATCTCCGTAACAAAATGTTGTACACCCCATGTTCTTTGGTACTTTCCGCTCAGTTTGGTCCCATAAACACGCCCCTTAATTTGTGATGGACTTTTCAGAAACACCCTGTATAAACACATATTTTTGAGAAAATTCTTTCACTGATACCTTATAACAAGAACAATTTGATATTGCACTCAAAAGTAGAGAACTAAACCGACTTGGCAGTGCAACAAAAAGTAGCGAAACGCGTGGATTTTGCTATATAGCCTGTCATATTTCCATTGTAGATCTACTAGGCATAATCATACCTTAACACAAACCATATCTATGAAGGGAAAAAATAACCCGAAATCTAATATTTCTTTTTCATTGTTTTTCTCCCAAAAACAGATTCCAGAAAAGCAAAGCAATCCTGATAAATCTTTCCGATCTATATATTTGACGCAACGTTTCCCCATCTGTACAATACATCCGTCCTCCCGATGTATTCAATTCCGAGATCTAAGAAGAACCGATAAAGCAATTTAGTATGACAGCCAGGAAGGCCTAAAAATCGAGAGAACTATAGGAAAACAAACCACCCTCTCGGGCTAAGAAAGAACCAACCATCAACCATGCGAAAAGAAAACGAAGGAATATTTATTTCTACCCAAATCCATCGAGATCCCAAGAAGATTCTTCAAGAAAAATAAAATCTCATCATCGGACTATAGATAGAGTGCGATCTGATCGCAAAATCCCCCAAAGAAACTGAACTGAAAAACAAAGCGATAGTAGAAAAATAACCAAACTCAATCATTGATCCGAATACGGAATATTTCGGTTATCCTTACCCCATGGAAACCGAGTCGTTGTCTGTCGTTTGCGAAAATGGAACGACAGGGGGTGGAGGTGTCAGTATGACGGTACAAAAATACGAACACCACGGACACTTTACCGGGTCCTTGAAGGACGAAGTCGTAGCTAACTTCGCGGTTCCCAGGATGGCGCCTCTTACGCGTCACGGTGGGGTTGGAATTGGAGTATCTACTTCCGGCGGTGTTAATAACAATGCGAACGGTGCCGGTACAAGTGCGAACGCGTCTTCGGTTACCGCTACGACATCTGGACCCCCTCCCTTTAAAGAACCCCCGCAGATGCCACACAATAGGAGGCCTATAGGATTACTTCCGACTTCCGTTCACCCACCCAGGGACATCGCGACACCCGTATTACCAGGAGCACCCGATACGGTAAGAATTATTCTCTGATTTCATTTCTTTCTTTCTTTCTTTCTTCTTGTCCCCCCAACGACCTTTTGCATTTTGCATGGGTTTTAACAACAGCACGGGGTGGTTGGTTTGTAAGAGGTACCTGTTATTGTCGGAAACCTTCAGTATTGTCAAGGTATAGTTAAAGGTTTATTGGCCTTGCAGGGTTGAATGAATTTTCCCACGCAGGTTCTTCGTCAACCAAGTGATGGTGTTTAATATTTAGGGAAGGGGTACCCTACATTTTCTGGATCTAAATAGTTTACGTTTGTCATCCGGAACTAATGTTGTTATTAGAAATTCCTTATTTTTGGGAAGGTATCCATTTAAAGGGATACTCAAGGCTACAATTTTTCATTTTTAATCGAAAGAGCGTATAAAGAAATGAATGTTATCAATTTGCAACCATGTTTCTATCTACAATATTAAAGAAGATACAAGCAATTAAGTTTCCGTAATGGACACTACGCGTTGGGCTACTCTGCGAAGTACTGGGGAGTAGATAGATTTGAAACGTTCAAATACGCTCTCCAACATTGAAATTTTATATTGAGCACTTTAAATCTACATAAAACCCTAGAACTTTAAACGTCGCATCTGAAAAAAAAATGTGGTTTACTACGGAATTAATCAATTCTAACGTCTACACTCAATGATTTTGAATTTAAATGGTGTCATTTATATTTAAATCAGTTTCAAAGTGGTTTCTACACAACGGTATTTCGCCCTATGGAATTCTATTGCTATACCGTCTTTAATGTTTACGGCAATTGATAAAGCGATTCTTATAAGGTTTCCATGGGAATCGCGCTAGAAAACATTAATAATTATCCTCTTAACTTTCGCTTATTATTTATAAAATTAGCTCCATATCGGATGAGAGACAAATTAGTTTGGCGTATAACTAATAACTAAAGCCTTCCTGATAAAGATAATTTCCATATGGAATTAAATATTAAATTCAAATTCTCGGTAATTCCCCTGAAAATTATAACGAGATATCTTTAGTATACATCTTCCATATACGATGGAGTAATTGGGCTCCGAACTTATAAATCTTACTAATGCCTAATTATTCAAAATAGGCCTATTTAATCAGCCGGGAAAGAGAGTGCTAGGGTTTTCGAAACCATATCAGAAATAGAGCGTAAATTAATTTCCATCAGAGGTAATACGATTAAAATAAGTAAGAGAAAGTTCTCATCTGTTAATTTCACAAAATGATTTTGATAATTAGCAAATAGAACTCCTTTATTTGTAAGAAAAGGGTGACCGAATTACATTGGGTTCTTTGGCGATTTTGAGTTGAAAATGTTCTATAACATTTTGTGCTTATAGGTGCACCTTTTACAAGTTATGATTCAATTGTTTTACGGATAACCCCTTAATTAAATCGTCTTTCAGATTATCACTTAAATTTAAGGGCCCACCCATAAAACACTTCAGGCATAACTTGTAAACGGTAGCACTTAGGGCAAATGTCATGTAACGGGAAAATATGTAACTCTCTATTTTTCTAACTAGTTTGTTTCTGCTATCTTCCTCATTACAAAAGCTATCATAGTTGGCCGGGCACTCGCTAACCTTTCACTATTGGGGGTTGCGAGAATTAATCTTTGTCTAGGGGTTTTTGTCATGTACGGTCTATTACTTTGTCTAGGGGTATATGTAATTAATTAAGGATACGAACTCTTTGAGAGTGGCCAATAAAACAATTTAATGAAAACACTTTAAACACTAATAAATAATAAACAATTAAATCCTAACACTAAGCTGGGAGGCCTCTTAACGATCCCTTACTAAAAACTAAAATAACTTAATACTAAATAATTAAACTAGAACTAACAAACAATTAATTACTAACATACAATTAATTACTAACATTGTTGTTATAATGTTACAAGCTCTATTTCCAACGTTTGATTCTTAAAACAGTTAATTAGTTAGATTTGTACTTATCAGTTTTCCATTAGGGTAGGAACGTAGATTTCTTCTGGTTTCCAACTCGCACTTTCTTCCGGTCGGTTGACGCGCACACCATTTAATTCTTTTACCGCGCACACCATTTAATTACTTTACCGCGCACACGCTGATGACTACTATTGACGCGGGTACGCTGGTTCTCGACTACGGGCTTTCGTACTGCCGTCTATTTACGCGGCACGCCGTAACTTTACTTGGTACTGCCTGTGGTCGTGACTAATGACCAGGCACGCTGACGTTGGGCTGCAAGACAGGGTACGCCGGGGACCTTAACTCTAGGAGCGGCACGGCTGGAGTTTGGTAACGTCGCTGGAACCATTAGCGACGACAGGGCGGGAAAATGAAGGCGCCGCAGAATTAGCAATCTGGTTCGGCATGGGCCTCTCGCACTTGCATCAGATGCCCTCGTGGGTCCAGCTTCAGTATCTCGTCCTCGTGGTGGTAAACATCGGTCCGGTGGCTCCCTTGTCAGCTTTATACCAAGTGTGTCTAACAATCGCCTTCTTCACCCTTTTATAGAATTTAGCTGTCTTGTAGCGCACCAATCAGAGAAGGTATCGTTTGTCCCTTCTTGACCAATCGTTGGTCGTTTCTCGTGGACGGGTTGCGATGGTGTTTTTCAAGTTCATTCCTTCGAGTGGGTTTTAAATATTTTCCCCAACTCTCGCGAACGGGTGGAAATGTTTTTGGTTCGCGCACCTGTTTATGCTTTTTGAAGTTTATATCTTAGGTGTTTACAAATCTTATAGGTCATACAGTAGAATGGTTAGAAGATACAATGGTTAAGAGATACTTTCAAAATACACAATACTATGGCTTGGCCAGCCTCAAAAGAGTTTTTGTTATTTTCTTAAACTTGGAGATGGGGAACGGGTATACCAAACAAAGTTTCTCGACCCCACCAATGCTTGGGTTATCTTAGTAAGCCCAACTAACCAGAACTAAGGTGACCGTGCACTGACACCTGCGTTTAGTAACTAGTTTTTCCCTGACCAGCAGGAGAAAAAGGGGAATTTCGAAAACAACCATGTCATTCGGGGGGTCAAGGGTTCAACAACTATAGGTTGCCTAAATAATGCCTTACATTTCTCCCCGACTTTAAATCGAACGTCCCCGTTCGACCAAGTACCAAAAAAAAAAAATATTATGATAATTGAAAGGAGGCTATATACAAAAGAAATAAAAACTAACGGAAACAAGGGACAAATGCGCAAAAAAAAATCTCAGTATTTACATGGTTAACCAAAAAAAAAAATATTTACAGGCCTCTTAATTTTGAACAGGGTATAGACCCAATAAACTACGCTTAAATAACGTAACGGACTAAATGTCCAAAACAACTACGCAAAATTACTTGGTTACGTGGGGTAACCAAAAGACTAGCAATGGGACAACTGCCGGAGGGGCTGGAAGCCTCACCGGAGTTAACTTGCGTATATAAAAAAAATAAACGACGGGTCGAGGGTCCTAACGACGGACTCGCCCAGTATTTGGATCTCGGGGTCTCAACTGACGACCACCACATCCTTGGTGACCATTGCTAATTACGTCATCTGTTACACTATGACTATCGCCCTGATCTAAATCACTAGAATCCAGAAGACAATCGGTGCGCTCGTGGAACGGTTTTAATTGACGAATATGATGAGTTCCCTTTAGGGGTTTCATTTTCATATCAGCTAACCTATATGTCAACTTAGAGAGCTTTTCCGTTATTCTATAAGGGCCATCATACTTCTTATCCAATTTAGCAGCGAAACTGTCAACCGCTGAGGATTGGGAATGAACTTTCTTCAAAACCAAGTCGCCTACCTCGAACTCTATATCACGATGTCGTTTATCATACTGTACTTTTTGACTGGCTTGGGCTTTCTTAATTTGTTCACGAGCAAGCTCCAATGTTTTAGTAACATTTGGGATAACTCTCAGCCCATACGCCTTTTCAACGTCATCGGTTAGATAATAATCGGGGTCAGGTTGGTTTAGTTGGACAGAAAGAGCCGTTCGGATTTCACGACCGAACATCAACGCAGCCGGGGCAAACCCGGTAGTTTCTGAGGGGGCGGTCCTAAGCGCCATTGCATACTGTTGCAAACCGCGATCCCACTCTTGGTGGTTTTCGCCAACAAAAGACGCTATCATGGTACCTATAATTAAGTTGTACCGTTCCGTGGGGTTTGACTGGGGGGAGTAGAACGAAGTAAACTTGTGTTTAACATGTAACTTTCTAAACACCTGATCTAAGATTTTACTGGCAAACTGCTTTCCATTGTCTGAGACAACGCAGTTTGGCAACCCGAAACGCGTAAATACGTCTTCCACTAAGTGTTTAACAATGGGAGTCGCTGTAGCGTTTCGTAATGGAAACAATTCTACCCACTTTGTCAAATAATCGGTTATGACAAGAATGTAACGGAAGCCACGCTTTGACCTGGGATAGGGACCTTTTAAGTCCATGGAAATTACTTCCCATGGCTGGGGGATACTACTTGGTTGCATAAGGCCAGCGGGGGACTGAGTGGGCACCTTATGAGACTGGCAGACCTGACATGAACGGCAATACCGTACTACATCTAGCACTAAACCTTCCCATGTGTATTGACACTGAATTCTACGGGTAGTTTTCCTAACGCCAAAATGACCAGAGGTCGGTATGTCATGACTGAGGTGCAAAATACGGGCTCGCAACGCTGTGGGAACTAAGATTTTAAAATTATCCCAGCCTGAGTGGTCTATTTTTCCAGTATCTCGAAATAAGATACGATCACGTATGTCGCAAGAAGGGGCGGTTTTATAAATCCATTGCCGAAGCTCTTTGTCGCTAGGATCCCTATTATTTTCAAGGTAGTCAATTAGGGGACCTAATTTCGCATCTGCTCTTTGAGTATTAATAATTTCGTCATTATCAAACCGAATAATCGGGGTTACAGGGGCTATTGCCGCTACATGACCTTCAGCTAGGTTTTCAGGGATCCGAGAAAGTGCGTCGGCGACGGCATTGTTTTTACCTGGTACGTGGTGTATGCTAAAATCAAAGGCTTGCAAACGCGCATTCCACCGGGCAAATTTCCCGGTGGGATCAGGCGCACGGTGCAACCATTTCAGTGCGCTATGATCCGTATAGACTTCGAAATGCGTGCCCTCTATGTACGGGCGAAATTTTTCAACAGCCCAGACTATACCTAGGATTTCTTTCTCCGTTGTGGAGTAATTACGTTCCGCGTCGCTAAGGGAGCGGCTAGCATACTGGACCACGTGTTTCTGTTTATCTATCGTTTGGGACAAGACAGCACCAAGGCCCACATTGGACGCATCCGTGTGGATGATAAAGGGATGATTATAATTGGGCGTACTTAAAATTGGGGCAGACGATAATTGTTCTTTCAGCAAATTGAAGGCCGTTTCCTGGGATGCACTCCACGCCCACTTGGTATCCTTATGAAGAAGGGCATTTAACGGTGCTGCGATTTTCGCAAAATTTTGCACAAACCGACGGTAATACGAGGCCATTCCAAGGAAACGTCTTAATTGCTTAACATTAATCGGGGTAGGAAACTCTCTCATGCAATTTGTTTTATCGGGGTCGACTGCTATACCTGATTGGGAGACTACGTGACCAAGGATACGGGTTTCCTTTTGACAAAATTTTGTTTTAGACGCTTTGATTGTTAACCCCGCGTTCATGAGCCTATTGAATACTTCCTCTAGGGTTTTTATGTGTTCCTCAAATGTAGCTGAAGCTACGACAAGGTCGTCTAAATAAGCGCAGACGCCACGGCTTCGCATGTCCATAAAGATAGAATCCACCATTCTTTGAAAACTTGCTGGGGCATTACACAGCCCAAACATGAGTACCTTAGGCCTGAATAGGCCGCGGTGGGTTACGAAAGCGGCAGTATCGCGATCGGCTTCCGCCAAGGGCATCTGCCAGTAGCCACTCCTCATATCGAGAGTGGTGATAAAATTAGGTTGGTGGATTGAATCTAATATGTCGTCGATGCGTGGTAGGGGGTACGCGTCTTTACGGGTAACAGCATTAAGCTTTCTGTAATCTATACACATTCTAGTACCTCCATCCTTTTTAGAAACTAACAATGTAGGAAACGCCCAAGGACCGCTAGAGGGCTCGATTATGTCTTGTTCTAGCATTTCGTCCAGAATTTCGTCTATAACAGCCCTTTTGGCTGGGGAAAATCTATAAGGAGGGGATGCTATTGGTCTAGTATTCGTTAGGTCTATATAGTGTTGGACCTTATCAGTCCTACCTGGTACTAAAGAAAACAGGGGTTTAAATCTACTGGTTAGGGACTCTAGAATTTCTCTTTGCTGTAAATCTACTTCAGCTTGTTTCAGAGCTTCAAATAAGCCATCTTCATCTATTAATTTTTGTACACCTGACATACTAAATACGCTATTAATACTATTTTCTGAACCTCTGAAAAACAAATAGCACTCTTCTTCCTCTCCCGACCACTTAAATCTACCAGCTCGGTGATCCACGATCATACCGGCTACACTCAACAAGTCTTTGCCCAGGACTACCGAAGCTTCAATATTCGAAACGTAAACAGCTTGAAAAAGTAATTGTTTTCTGGGCAGACAAAACGGTAGTGTTACAGCTCCAAGGGTTGGAAGAAGAGTACCATCAGGCTGTTTAAGAGCGAGAAGACAATTTGTCGTCTCATAGCCTAAACTTTCAATTAAGGGTTTCAAACTAGAATGTATCAAGGTGTGGGTAGAGCCTGAATCGACTAAAGCCGTGCACGGAATTGTATCTAGAAAAATATCTAAAAAATCTTGTCCCCATTTTAACAATGGAGAAGACAATTCGGGCTCTACTGTGGTTTCCGTGCAGGCCGGAAGGGCATTTATTATTGAGACGCGGGCGGGTTGCCGTGGTTCACGGTGCCGCCCGCTGGTGCGTTTCCCGAAGGTCTATTGTCCCTAGGAATATTTTCTGGGTTGTTTACTTGATTAGCTCTATCAGGGCAAAGCCTTCTAGTGTGTCCTACCTTGTGACATGAATAGCAAGTTAGATGCGGGTTAAAATTACTAGAATTTGTCTGTACGTTACTACCAGAAAAATTACTATTAGGACGGTGACTAAAATTATTATTTGGTCTTGAATTGCGGTTAAATACTTGACTAGGCCTAAAGTTAGTTGAATTAACTGGTCTAGGTGGTGGGACAGCATTGTTTTCCTGTGAACTAGGTTTAACCTGTTTTTCACGCTTCTGCTTATTTTGATACCTTTCAATATCCGACGCGCAGTCCAACAATTCTCGTAACTGATAAAATTCTTTAGTACGAAGGGGGATTTTTAACTCTTCTCGCAAATTACGGAATACAGCCTTTATCTTTTTCGTCTCACTAAGGGGCTCGTTTAACTGGCTAAATAACTTTTGTAATTGTTCCGCATGCTCGTACACAGTTTCCTGTGGACGTTGTAACCTCTCATGAATTTTATCAAATATATGATCGTCATTGGACCTGCGTTCAAACCTTGAACGTAACTCACACTCAAAGTCATCCCACGTGTCAAAGGGATTACATTCATGGTACCAATCTAACGCTGCGTCTTTAAGAAAGGAGGGAACCCATTGCTGAATGAAAATTCTCTCAGGAATATTCATTGTTAAACGCATCTGTTTGGCGCTACGCAGAAACTCCTTAGGTCCCGGCCCTATGGGGCTACCCGAAAATGACGGAGTAGGGAGGGGGTTAGAATAAATAAATGGCATAGGAGCCGTACCATAACCTTGGGGTTGGAAACTTGCATTGTGCAAAGGGGGGTTGTTAGAACTAGAATTAAAGGGAAGCTGACCCTGTACTGGAACTACCTGACTTGGATTGTTTTGGCCTAAGTTAGTTAAGGGAACGAAATTTTGATTATTGGCACCTTGATTAGTGGATTGAACACCAGCAGACAAGGAATTGACGCTTTGCACGCCCGAAAGCGCGGAATTAACTATTGGGACGCCCGGAAGTGCGGAATTAACTATTGGGACGCCCGAATGCGCGGAAGTAACTATTGGGACTCCCGAATACGCGGAAGTAACTATTGGGACTCCCGAATACGCGGAAGTAACTATTGGGACGCCCGAGGGCACTGAGTTAAATACTGGGACGCCCGAAGACAGGGTATTTGCTAAGGGCTGAGGGTTATTTTGCATTTGAGACAATAAAACTGTCTGTTGATTTTCTAATTGATTTAAACGGTCAAGTATTTTGGTCAATAAATCAGTAGGGACAGAGGTCATATGACCACTAGGCAAACTGGGTGCTCCAGCATTCGAATTTACAGTCTGTGTGGGAGCTACAGAACTACTGCTAACTGGGAGGTTATTAATAGGGTTTTGCGAGAGCGGCGGATTAGCACCGCCAGGTGTGCTAGCAGGGGGGTTAATTGAATTATTTTGGTTGCCCTGAATAGGGACGTTACTACCACCACTAGCCATTCTGTTACGTGGTTTAGGTATCTTTGATTTACTGGTAGAATCCTGCAAAAGCTCTCTATTAACCTGTCTTTGTTTTAAACGTTCCTCTCTAGCCTTATTACAGTGAGCTATAAAAGCTGGACTATTTTTAGTATTCATAAACAAAATAAACTAAGCTACCACGAGGAATCGATATGGATTCAAAAAGAGAAAAGAAAAAAAAAAAATTCACAACAGGGGGGAACCTCTTGGAGGGAGGGGGGACAAAAAAAAAATTTTTGAACGAGCTAACTTAAGATGACGAGTGGACAAAGGATACGGGGTGCCCTTCGAAATGGCGGGAAATCCCAACACTGAGCGAACCCTAACAATACGAAGAATCTCAAACTAACCAATTGAACTAAGCAACACAATACCGTGTTTATAGGCTTAAACTTAACGAACAAAAGTTCACCAAAAACGATTAAACACTGAGATTTTCAAATAACGCCAAAGTCACCTACTAGCTCAAACTTTAAAAATTAATTCTGGGTTTTTAAAACATTACTGTACTTAACTTTAACCTATCCCGGACGGATCCCCAATTTGTAACGGGAAAATATGTAACTCTCTATTTTTCTAACTAGTTTGTTTCTGCTATCTTCCTCATTACAAAAGCTATCATAGTTGGCCGGGCACTCGCTAACCTTTCACTATTGGGGGTTGCGAGAATTAATCTTTGTCTAGGGGTTTTTGTCATGTACGGTCTATTACTTTGTCTAGGGGTATATGTAATTAATTAAGGATACGAACTCTTTGAGAGTGGCCAATAAAACAATTTAATGAAAACACTTTAAACACTAATAAATAATAAACAATTAAATCCTAACACTAAGCTGGGAGGCCTCTTAACGATCCCTTACTAAAAACTAAAATAACTTAATACTAAATAATTAAACTAGAACTAACAAACAATTAATTACTAACATACAATTAATTACTAACATTGTTGTTATAATGTTACAAGCTCTATTTCCAACGTTTGATTCTTAAAACAGTTAATTAGTTAGATTTGTACTTATCAGTTTTCCATTAGGGTAGGAACGTAGATTTCTTCTGGTTTCCAACTCGCACTTTCTTCCGGTCGGTTGACGCGCACACCATTTAATTCTTTTACCGCGCACACCATTTAATTACTTTACCGCGCACACGCTGATGACTACTATTGACGCGGGTACGCTGGTTCTCGACTACGGGCTTTCGTACTGCCGTCTATTTACGCGGCACGCCGTAACTTTACTTGGTACTGCCTGTGGTCGTGACTAATGACCAGGCACGCTGACGTTGGGCTGCAAGACAGGGTACGCCGGGGACCTTAACTCTAGGAGCGGCACGGCTGGAGTTTGGTAACGTCGCTGGAACCATTAGCGACGACAGGGCGGGAAAATGAAGGCGCCGCAGAATTAGCAATCTGGTTCGGCATGGGCCTCTCGCACTTGCATCAGATGCCCTCGTGGGTCCAGCTTCAGTATCTCGTCCTCGTGGTGGTAAACATCGGTCCGGTGGCTCCCTTGTCAGCTTTATACCAAGTGTGTCTAACAATCGCCTTCTTCACCCTTTTATAGAATTTAGCTGTCTTGTAGCGCACCAATCAGAGAAGGTATCGTTTGTCCCTTCTTGACCAATCGTTGGTCGTTTCTCGTGGACGGGTTGCGATGGTGTTTTTCAAGTTCATTCCTTCGAGTGGGTTTTAAATATTTTCCCCAACTCTCGCGAACGGGTGGAAATGTTTTTGGTTCGCGCACCTGTTTATGCTTTTTGAAGTTTATATCTTAGGTGTTTACAAATCTTATAGGTCATACAGTAGAATGGTTAGAAGATACAATGGTTAAGAGATACTTTCAAAATACACAATACTATGGCTTGGCCAGCCTCAAAAGAGTTTTTGTTATTTTCTTAAACTTGGAGATGGGGAACGGGTATACCAAACAAAGTTTCTCGACCCCACCAATGCTTGGGTTATCTTAGTAAGCCCAACTAACCAGAACTAAGGTGACCGTGCACTGACACCTGCGTTTAGTAACTAGTTTTTCCCTGACCAGCAGGAGAAAAAGGGGAATTTCGAAAACAACCATGTCATTCGGGGGGTCAAGGGTTCAACAACTATAGGTTGCCTAAATAATGCCTTACAGTCATAGAAGGTACATTTTCGGATTTCAGCAATTAAAAACCTTATTATTTGATCTACTTACACCTTTTATATTTCTTATATCTTAATGTGCTCTGAAGTTAAGGTGCTAGAATATTTCTGGAAACGAAGAGGATGTTAAGTATATCCATAAGTTCATAAAATATGTTCCCTAAGTTTGTCACTGGTTACTGAGAGCTTGTCATGAAGTGAGGCGCTGCAAAGGCTTAGTATAAAGTAACTAAATAGGAAGACGGAATACCTTTAAAACTAACCGAGTGTAGTCAATTCTCGCGTCGATCTCGAACTAGCTCGAGCTGTAAGTCTCTAGCCTTACGAAGTATAGGAAGTGTCATACTTATGGAATATAGGCTATCTTATAAACTTATGGTATATCCTATATCCACTTCGACGCGAATTGAATTTGCGAGAACCTCTTGCGCGAATATTTGATTATAAATTCTTGCAGCTCTTCCTAGAGTCGAAAAGATAATTGCTATCTCACTTTAAATTAATTATACAGAAAGTAAAGTTTTAAAGTTAATAATACCTGCAGGCCTAAAGAGTTTCAAAATTGACGCCCTGAAACGAATTTAAAACAATTAGGCGCTAAAATCCTGAGACTTAAAGTTGAAGTTGATATAATTAGAAAGCTGTCAAGCTAAGCGAAATTGGGTTAAATAGCCAATTTATAGTTTTAATTAAATTAACCTGCAAAAACTTAATTAACTTAATGACAGTGGAAGGAAAATATACAGGCTGTTTCTGATAAGTGTGACATAAATTAAAGAGTGTGTTCTTAGGGTGAAACTGAGTGGAAAGTGTCACAAAACATGCATGGGGGTCTACAATTATTAGCAAAAACGGATTTATGGGATAAGAACGTCGGAGTTAGCGAATTCACTCCCCAATCCCTATCCTCGCATACTTTATTGAGAAACTAACTTCGTCTGCTTATATTTTGACTCCACCCACAAATTCTGTATATAGCTACTTCTAGAGATCGAATTTGTGGGTGGAGTCAAAATATAAGCAGACTAAGTTTCTCAATAAAGTATGCGAGGATGGTACTAGAGGCTAAAGCTATGATCCGACGTTCTTATCCCATAAATCCGTTTTTGTTATTAGTCATACGGAGGTATGGGGTCACAAACATTGACGGGCACCTAAAACAATCAAGGAAAGGATCACGCATGTGGTGTAAATAACTTTACCAGCGTAGGAACATTTCTACTCAATTATTAATATACACTTCTGCTTGATAATTGTTCAATAGCGTTCTTAGATTAAAACTATTGTCTGTACTACATGTGTGGGACTATTTCCTTGATTTTGGGTTCCATTCAATGTTTGGGAGCACATATCTCCGTATTATAAATGTTTATTTATTTATTTATTTGAGAGACATGAGGTAAAGGGTCGTGAAGCCATGGGCTTATGTACAACCTCCCTCGTCGGTAAAGTGTGAAGGATTACAACAAGAAATAAAAAAAATTAAATGAAAAAACTACAAATATGAAATTATATATAAAGAAAAATATTGTTAATACGGCAGATCAAATTCGGTATAGCCTGAATTAAGAGTCAAATAGCGCCGTTACGGCAGTGCGAAATGAGTTTCGCCCCGGAAGGGCAAGGGTAGCGATAGGAAGCCCATTCCAGTCATTCAATACCCTGTATGTAAAGTGTTGCAAAGAATACCGGGTACGCGCACGTGGCTTTCGAAGTTTTTGGCGATGGCCGCGAGTACGTGTCTCAGGATTAGACTCGAAGAAATCGGTGACCGGGATATCGATGGCGCCTTTGAGAAGGTCATAAAGGTACATTAGATCATTAACGCGGTGACGCAGCAAGGGCGAAATGACGCGAAGTTTAGCGTCTCGTTGAATCGGTGGCAAGTGACCGCATCCTTGGGTTAACTTCGTAAATCGGTTATGGGCTTTGACGAGCAAATTTTTATGGCCCATCTGAGGAGGACTCCAAATAACAGAAGCAAAGTCAAGCGATGGCAGTAACAGGGAGTTGTAAACTGTCCGCATAAAACGGGGCGATCGAAAGTAAAAATTGCGTTTCACTAGACCCGAGATGGAATTCAAGCGTCCAGCAATTTTGGAAGTGTGATTGCCAAACGTAAGGCCCTCATCAATAAGAGTACCCAGATCAGTGGCACACGTGGTAGCAGGAATCAGTTCCCCGTTAATAAAGTAATGATGGCGGAGATTCCTAGTGCCAAGGTGTAACACTTCACATTTCCCTGTGTTGAAGTGCAGGCCATAAGCCGTAGCCCAAGAGACGACCGCGTTTAAGTCCTCTTGCAACTCGAGGCTGTCTTGTAGACTAACTATCCGATGGGATAGTTTGGAATCGTCAGCAAATAAGAGGAGGTGTGAAGTGCGAACGGCATCAGGCAGGGAGTTAATGAAAATTCCAAACAGTAGTGGGCCCAGAACTGAGCCTTGGGGAACTCCACTGGAAAGAGGCAAACATGAAGAGCGGTGACCTCGCAGAACTACTCGTTGTTGGCGATCCGAGATGAACGACGAAAGCCAGTTTAGGGCGAGATCGGTGATTCCAGCGGTAGCAAGACCGTCAACGATTCCTTGCGTCGGGATGGTGTCAAACGCCTTCGATAAGTCAAGGTAAACTATATCCACTGATCCCCCGTCATCCAGCCAGCGAACCCATGAATGGGATGCTTCAAGGAGGTTTGACGTGCAAGAACGTTGAGCACGGAACCCGTGTTGTGAAGGGTGGAGAAAGGCAATGGCGGCCAGATGGGTGTCAATTAAGCTTTTGACTATATGCTCGCAAACTTTACAAGCCACACTCGTTAGGCTAATAGGACGATAGTTACTGGCACAAGATCGGCCACCCTTCTTATAGATTGGTGTAACATTGGCGACCTTCCAGTCCAGCGGTACAGTTCCCATGGTGAAACTAAGATTGAAGATGGTGGCAAGCGGACCGCAGATAGAAGGAGCAAGGGCCCTAAGCAAATGAGGGTGTAGACCATCTGGACCGGCGGATTTAGAGGTTTTTAACTTCGTAAGCTGGCGGAATACATCAAAGGCTGTACAGGCAAACACATCAAGGGTTTCCCGAGCTTGGATACTAGGTGGGCGTGAGGGGTTGGTAAATAGAGTATTTGAAGCAACACTGGTAAAGTGAGTGTTGAAAATAGCCGCCATTTCGTCTGGGTCATCAGTGAGACCACCGTCAGGGCGTAGTAGCTCCGCAATTGTGAACTTGCTTTCACGTTTGCTATTAACATACGCAAAAAAGGCTTTAGGATTGGAAGCGATTTGAGATTCCAGGCAACGTTCCTTTTTTCTCTTGGCTTTACGCATGGCTTTGGATATGGCATTTCGCGCACGTTGAAAATCGCGATGAGCCCTTCGGATCATATCATCACTCGCTTGGCGACGTCGCAGGCGGAGATACCGTTTGTACGTTGCCGCCTTGAGGTCGAAGGACCTACGGGAGCGCACTGGGTAGGGCAACGTCTTTGGTGCAGCTCGCTTAAAAGGGACGAAAATATCAACACCACGTTGGATGACAGCGACGAAATCGTTCCAACAATCGTCGACAGAGGAAGTCCCGAGAAGCTTAGTCCAATCGATGTTGGCAAGGTAATTATTAAAACCCTCGTAGTCACCCAAATAGAAATTCCGTAGAACACGGGTTGTCTTCATGGTCTGCGATGGTGGAAATGCAACCCCATCCATGTTTTTTGACACTTTCCACACAGTTTGACCCGAAGAACACACCAGTTAATTTATGGCAGACTTATCAGAAACACCCTGTATTGTGTATTGTTTAGGGGTAGGTTTAAAATTACTTGGCACCCTTTGCTAATTGTAAAAATGTTTTACTTCTTGTAGTGAACTTCTGGCTCACCAAACATCTTCCAATGTTGATATCCACGTATTCTACTCTATTTATTATTTACTTCTTTACCCAAAATATTTATCTGTAATCCATAAAGTTAACTTTGTGTTTTTATTTCTTTTGCAGCATTCAAATCCGGTCGGATTTAGTTGGTCCCAGAACGCCACAAATCGTACTCTGGTGGAAGATGGGGTATCGGCTCGCATTCCGACTTTGTCGCAAGTGACTCGACAGCAACGCGGATTGAATGGACACTCTGAAAACGGGGACTATCCACCCAATAAAATCGAAGCGTGGACTTCACAGCAAACCACCGTCAAAGTAAGCTCCTTTTCCCTATTTTCTTCGCCTTCGGGGATTGTCTGGATTGGGTCGGAAAATGTCGAGGGGGTAACCACACTAGGATTAATGTTGTACGCGTGTTTTCTTCAATAGATAGTATGTGCGCTGTTTCTTAACTTTAACCGCGTTTCAGGGTTGCCAGTAATTTAATTGTTATTATAACGTCTCGGGTTTGGAACTGAATGATCACTGAATCGAACAGAATACTGCACACTTATTTTCAGTCTGTTGTGGATAGCGGTTGAATTGCATTCACAAAATGAATGGCAACACTTGTCTGCACTCTTTATAGACCCTTCTCATGGGTCGGGGTAAAATAGAGCCTGGAGTTGGGGCACCTTGTTTCCCTAGGCCTGAGCCCATCCAGTATTTGGACAAGAAAGACGTTAGATATGGCTTCAAAGAATACAGACGAAATTTGGTGGACTGGTAGCGTTGAAGCCCTATGCCCCTATCTAACGTCTTTGGATCCGTATACCGGATGTTGCGCTAAACCAAGCAGACGATGCTGCGCGCTCTTACACCCTATGAAAAGGGTCTGTTAAATAATCAAAGACTTCATTTGATCTCAAAATTATTTGAATGGGTGTTCAAAGGGAGTTAATAGAACTTCGAGAGATTTTCAAACTAACTTCGTAAGACTTCATTCGTGACTACGAAAGTGATTTCCTCCTTGAAGGATGGGTATTGAGTTGAGATAGGAATAGTTCGTCTAGCTTTAAACCCTTGCCTTTTACAAGGGTTCCTTAATCTGCGTGTCGAGTTTCTAGGTCGACTTCTCGATAAGAAACTGAAACTTTGCCGCCAGACTGGACCCTCATGGTTTATACTGTACCACGTTACGCTTCGGTATCCGTCTGCGTATAGATACATACTATAGTTTCGTGCCTTTGTTTTTGTTTAGTTTGAGCAGTGAGCATGCATAAGCAGGAGAGTCTAAGAGGGAAGGTAACTATAACGGCACAGCCCGATATCTCTCTCACGCGCACCTACCTCGGAGCACAGCCGAGGAGGTACAACTCGGTATCGGTTTTGAAAGGGAGGGGCTGAAAGAGAATTTGGTCTCTCTGAGTTTCCTTCTATTAAATGCTCGCTGGTTTGAGCCTGCAGCAAGAATTATATAATAAGGACAGGGGAAATTATGGTATCCATGCATGCCCCTATAAGTTTTACGATCGTGAATTCTGGTTAGGGTTTCTACTCCAGCATAAATAAATAGAGGTTCTCCTTGGTTTCAGCCAGTGAATTAAGGTGACCGCCGGCATTCGAGTCCGGAAATCTTAGTAAAGTTCGATTCCATTTATAGTTTTCATCAGTACTACCAAGAACCCACAAGAGACCTGAGAACGCATCTTAGGTTTCTGTGAGGGATCGTTTTACGCTCGCTAATATGCTGATGATGCGTATAAGGTAAACGGAAATAGTTCAGTGGGGACGTGAGATCACGGCATAATAGCCCAATTCCATCTATAAACAAGCCTCATGAATACAAAGTAGCTAAAAGACGGAGAACTCGGTATTGGCATGTTGGTAATTAGGGATAGTGGTTCTGTTTGTTTACAAAACTTCTGCAAAGTTCTCTGCCGAATTTCGACCTAAATATGAGACTTTGCACTTGCTGTTTCAATGTTTCGTACGTTTCATAGGGGAATTTGTAAACATCATAAGTTCATAAGGTATGTTTCATAAGTTTGTCACTGGTTAATGAGAGCTTGTCATGAAGCGACATCTGGTGAGGCGCTGTCAAAGACTTAGGACAGACTAAATAGGACTGCAAAAGAGAGTGTAGTCAATTCTCGCGTCGTTTTAGAATTATCTCTCAGCATTACGAAGTATAAGCAGTGTCTTACTTTAGGAACATATCGTACGTAAACATGTAATGCAAAAATAACTAAATTTACTCCAATTGGTAAACAGCTGGGAGTAGTTTGTCTTATAAGAAATTATTTTACTACCCTCATTTAATTATAATAAACGGAATATTTTTGCTTCCGACGTTAATAAATTCCGACTAGAACTTCTAGTTTCTAAGAAACTGCAAAACTGAAACATTATTCGGTCTCCGCAAGATTTGCCGCTCCTCCGAGTAAATGGACTAACCATGCTCTACTATATACCTACTGAGTCTGGTATTTGTGTTTTCATTTCATCGCGAGTATTCAACTCGTACAATATTGCAGCAATATCTCCAAAAACCCTACTCGGAAATTAACTTCGTGACTGAAATGAACCCTGAAGAACCTAAGGCATGCAAGCACTCTCATTTATTTCTCTATAGACCGCAGTCCGCGCTATATACGGTAAAAGGCGGGAAATTGTCATCACGTGCGCGCGGGAATAGAAGGAATGCCTGCATGCCCAATCTCTCCCAAAGGAAGATACTACTATATAAGAATATACGAAACTTTTCAGGGTCTGTATGACCTTTTACCCGCCTATGCCGTAACTGATGAAGTTTTCGAGGGGTCGTAAACTTGCCCCATTTCTACTGTAGGGATTTCGAAGCTAATTTCTTAGGATTTTTATCATTTGTTTCCCTAAGGTGTTTTGTATTAATGTTTCAAGAGAGGTTTGAAAGATGATAGCATGAAGCGATATCTAGTTTACTAGGGAGAAGGTATAAATTCGCCACGTTTCTAGCTTTATCTCCAGTACAAACGTAGGTCCGCAATTAATCTCTGTCTATAAATTACAACCAGCATCTCATTGGTTCTTGAAAACTCGCGTCAGCGCGACGCGAATGACGAAAATTACGTGTTTTCCGACTGAGGAGAGGCGAAATAGCCCGGGGTCTTCCTTTTACGTCCCCCCTTGTATTTTGAAAGGGGGACTGGGACTATGGCGCGCGAATACTTAGACATCTTAAACCTTCTCCCTAATAAACTAGATATCACTTCTTGACCATATTAAATATTAAGGTACTAGAAGTTAAGTTTTCTTGCAGAAGCCTATCCCCGGCCCTTCGTCAATCACATGACGTCAGACGAGGACTATCGTCGTCTGCTTCACAATAAGGCTAATGCAAGTTAATTAAAAAGACCCTTTCCAAAAGTGGGAAGCTCGGCAACTAGCGTCTGCCAATATATAGGGCTAAGAGTAAATATCCGTTATCTGGATGCAAAGATGTTAGATATAGGGCTTCAAGGTTACCAGTCCTGTATCAAAGTCGTATCTAAAGTCTTTGTTGTTCATATTGATGGATACATGATTTCAATGTAAAATATATTTCTAATTTTAAATGCTCTTTGGGGAAATTCCGGAGCGTCCCAATAGAATGCATGATTAGAGACACGTCTCCAACCCCTTGTATGTTTGTCAAATATCGGGAAATTCTGAAAGAGATTGGTTCTCAGTGTAGATCCATATATAGGGCCTAGCTACTTCGCGTTTATTACTACAGTCTGTACCTTATCCAAGGCTAGCCTTCAAAGTTGCGAGCTAAAAGGTTCTTGGGACACTATAGCAACGCTGATATTTATGGAATATATCCCTCTTGGGTGCTTGGCCGCTGGCCGGTCGATATAATAAATCATCAGGCAAGGGAGTACGATCCACGTTTTGGGCAGCGCGTAAAGGTATATTAGTCAATATATCCTGAAGAGGAAAATGCCTTACATAAGCGGGAAGTTAAACGAACCAAATTTTATATTAAAATTAAAATTCTACGCCGTTAAGGAATATTTAAATCGCGTATGGAAATTTTGCACAACTTCCCTTCATTACTATAGGTATATCATAAGTTTATAAGATATCTTTCATAAGTATGAGTCACACTATTTATACTTTGTAATGCTTACTGAGAGCATAGTTCGAAAACAACAAGCGAGAATTGACTACACTCGCTTTTGCAGGACTTCCATCTTCCCATTTGGGTTGACAGCGCCCACTCACCAGGCATCGCTTTACGAGAATCTATGACCTACGTCACTTCATGAGAAGCTCCAGTTTGTAACCAGAGACAAACTTATGGAATATATCTTATGAACTTGTGGCATATGTAACGTGATCGTTCCTTGAAGGAGAAAGGGATGGAGTAGAGACCTCCATGCCTATAAGGTTGTTGTCTGCCCCCCCCCATCTACTGCAACGAAGTCCTCCCAGCATGCTCAGCGTTTCGGTACGGAAACGCGGAGGATGCCCCCTGTGTCTTTAAAAAAGAAGCTAGTTCTCATACAAATACAATGGCGCTACGCGGCAGCACTTAATAATCACCTACCGAAGGGTAAGCAATGTACACTGAGAGACTCATTACCGCAGGTCGCCCGTCATCATTACCGCTCCATCTTACCTCTTACGCTCCTCCTTGACCAGTCCAAGTGAAAACTAACTATGTTGCTTAGTTATCCCTATAGGGTCTTTCCTCGCGACAACTATTTGATTTTATGCTGTGGTGTTTAAGTATTCACGAATTTCATTTATATATTAAATGTTACTTCGAAGTTTTCGCGGAAAATTATTCTAGTAACACGACTGTCTTTGGTTAAATGCAAAGCGATATTATAATGCTAAGTGTGCGGACAAGTATTGTCAGTCATTTGTTAGTGCAATTCAATTTAACCGCTATCTACAACTGACTGAAAAGCTTGTAGATTCAGTAAGGGAGTACTGGGGGTATTAGCTGTCACGTGTCATAGTTCTGCGACGTCTTTCTAATTGGGTGATGTCATTGGTTGGTAGCAACGCGAGTTCGGGTACTCGCGCAAAGTGCAACGCTCAGTGATATAGATTATTCTCGAGGTAAAATTCTGGTCAAAATAGAAGGGGATAATGGAAGAAGGATGACACTCTGTATCCTCTTAATACTTTTGTTATGTAGCATGATTCCTCCCAGGCTCGTGCACCTTTTCGTTTGCTCTCCCGCTCAACAAACTAAGTTCAAATGGGCATCGCACCGTGGGGTGAATTCTATAACTATTTGGTACTAAATACTCAGCAATCAAACCCCAAACCTCGATTGCCTTGACGTGGTACAAAAATCCACAGACGCATGCGCCTTGTCAATTAAATAGTTAAGCGCTAATAGAGTAATGATAAGGGAACTATTTATCGCGTATGTGATTCGGTTTAGTAAGCTCGCTATAATAAATGTAAAATGATGTTGGGAAGGATCATGTTACAATTACCCTCCCGCTTTGTGCAGATACACTTCTCTCGAAGAGAAGTATTATATACTTCTGGTCACACGTAATGATTAGTCTAGATACATTGAGGAAATGGCTTCGCAATGATTCTCATTAGCTGTATGCATTCATAGTTCCGCTTATAGACTTTTAAAATAAATTGACATTATAGTACTCTAGAAGGAAATGACCTTCGTAAAAATGACTGCATGCATTTACCCTTCCGATAATAATCTGGAGGCTCTTACCGCCAGTAAATAGGCTCTAAAAGCTTCCCCTAACAATATAATAAAATCCTAATTCCAAATAAAATGTAAGAAAAATAAAAATACGAGAAAAGAGATAAGGATCCCTTGGGTATTAATTCATCCGAAAACTAATCGGATCCGCTCTTTTTAAAACCCCGTGCATAGCCGGATCTGCGCCCCGGTGAAATACGCGTGCTAGCTGCCACTAAACAAGTTCTCTAACCTTCTTAAAGATACAGTGAAATAGAAGACTTTACACGGAGCGTTTCTCTCCTAAATCATCCAGTTTAAATCATCACCTCACACCTCATGACTGCGTATACGGTTTAGATGAATTCAGATTAGAATCCTTTCTACATTGATTGGCCCCTAAAACAGGGAAATAGCCAGGCATGTGGAGTAACAGGGTTGCCACAGTACCTGGAAATCCTGGAAAAGTCAGGGAATTTAAAAATGGGCCGAAAAGGTCAGGGAATTTTGAAAATTTCAGCAAAGTCAGGGAATTTTATTTTAGTGGGTAAAATTTCTGGGGATAAGTCTTTATTGAAAGAGTAATGAATGTTTCTCCTCATCCTCTCTTAAGACAGAGTGAACTCTAGACAAATCCCTAAAAATGTCTACAATTTTTTTGGAAAGTAAATGCCTTTAAAAAATCTCTTAGACTGTTATTTATAGTTATTTAATCATTTTGGTGCAACAAATACGTTGGAAAACTTAATGTAGATCGAGTTTATTTTATTTTAAGCACTTAAAAAGTGCTAGAAACATTTACGTTTTTGCCCTAAAAAGGTCAGGGAATTTGGTTCTGAAAATTCCGTGGCAACCCTGAGTAAGACATATCAGACTTCAATCTAAGAACATTATTCAACCTTTTTCTAGCAGAAATGTATGTACACTATTATATGGGTTGAAGTGTGGGTACGCTGGTAAAGTATAGCTAATTACTCCACGTGTCTGGCTATTTCCTTAATTGTTTTTGTTGCCAATCAATGTTTGGGAGCCCATATCTATAAGTAACTAAATGTTGTAGACCCCATCCATGTTCTTTGGCACTTTCTACTCAGTTTGACCAGGGATAGATTTAATTTTAGAAGTAGGAATGGAGAACAGAGTAATCTGGGCGCGCGTAAGTCTCTGACCCCCTTCCACGGGACGGAGGGGGGTATGAAAGACGAGTCGGGTCATAGCGATAGAGGTAAAAAAGGAATAACGTATTTTTCACCGTCCCCGTCATCAACGTCATCAAACCGTAGTTTAAGTGAGCCAATGTGGTAATTTAAACTATTCGTTACGTGTTGGAAGGAGGGGCTCTATACTGGACCATGAGTCGGACTGAAGTAAATACTAGCCTTTCTCCATTCCCGCTTCTAAAATTAAATCTATCCCTTAAGAACACACCCTTTAGGCCGAATTTATGACAGACCTATCAGAAACACCCTGTATACCGTAACATCTTCCACCATAATCTTATGTGTCGAAATTATATTTGCTACGGGCACGCATCCTTTATAAAACGGTGTTATTTGATTTGAAGAAGGGTTTATTGTATAACAATTTCACCATACCTTTACAAGCATGCAGTAAAACCCAAGTATTTATAAATCAAAATTCCTACGCTCTTAGCCAATCCTATCTTCTACACGGAGGTGCTGGACACTTCGTCATTTTGCTAAAAATTATTTCTTATTTTTTGCTACGTGTAATCCTAATTTGTGACGAAGGAGGTTGAGATTAAGGTCAACTCTTCGATTTTAATTATATCAGTTTCCGACCCCTCGATCGTTGTATCGAATTTTTGCTGTGTGCAAGGCAAGGAGATGTAGTGAAGGAACGATCTAATAGTCTTGATAGGATACATTTGTATCGAAATAATTACATCTGGGGGTAAGGGTGCGGGGAACGCTGTTAGCCAGCGAGCTTGCATGGCCATTTCGTTAATGTTTATTTGGCCCCAAGCCTGAGGGGCTGAAAGATAAATCTGAAAAAAAAAAAAAAAACGGTACAACACACCGCCTATCTCGTATCAACTCAAACGCTGAGAAATCCGTGGGTGACGTCCCTTTCCCCACTCTGTGCCAACCAATACTGTAAAATATTTCAATGGAACCAGGAATACGTATGGGCTAAATAGAAATCATTGTGTAGCCAATTTCTCGACGTATCTAGGCGGATTTTGTGGGTTGAGCTAAACTAATCATTGTGCGGGAAAACTCAGGAAAATAAATAGTTGACTAAAACTCAGGTAAATCTATAGTTGACAAAAAAACTCGAGGAAATAAATTTTTCTCAAAAAATTCAGGGAAGTTTGTTAGGTGATACCTAATTTACTAGGGAGAGTATGTAAGGTGCATAAGTATTCGCGCGCCATAGTCCCAGTCCCCCTTTCAAAATACACGGAGGGACGTAAAGGAGGCCGGGCTATTTCGCCTCTCCTCAGTCGGAAAATACGTAATTTTCGTCATTCGCGTCGCGCTGACATGAGTTTTCAAGAACCAATGAGATGCTGGTTGTAATTTAGAGGCGGGGATCAACTCCGGACCTACGTTTGGACTGATGATAAAGCTGGAAATGTGGCGAATTTATACCTTTTCTCTAGTAAACTAGATTTCGCTTCTTGGTTTAAGTAAAGCCACTCCCGATGTTATTACTCCATATATGTGAAAAAAGAAATCTGGAAAACTCAGGGAAATATTATGGGGAAAAACCCTGGAAATCTCAGGGAAATCGGTTTTCCAAAAGATGTATGAACCCTATTATGTATGACGAATTTTTTCTCGCGAATCTCGCTACGCGTTGCGCAACACCTTGCGCGGTACCAACCAATGAAATCACAGTTAAAAAGACGTCAGAATTATGAGGCGTGACTTATAATACTAAGGCCCGGCCCACAATACCCGCGTAGAAATTAACATGGGAGATGGACTAATACCAATGCCATATCGATATCGGTATCGGTTTAAACTGGTATCGACCCATCTCTAATGGCTACGCAGTGATTCCTAATAGCTGTGTGTATTCCCTAATTAATCCAGCATTTCTGAAACGTCACCATCACCCACTGAATGCTCGTGGCATATAAGAGTTGACCTCGAAAGGTCAACCCTAACTTTGTAACCTGCAGCACTGTAATAAGTGCCTGTATAAGAATAATCCCACCCTATCAAATTTTCTATAGGCTAAACCGTTCAGATATAAATTTGATCAAGGCAATAGCGGTGCATTCAGCCCTGTACACTCTGGTCAAAACATGCCTAGGGCATCATACCCAGGAGTGGTGGTTGTTGATAGCCATGGAATGGGTGCGGATGGGAATTAAGTTTAATTACGATTCTTCGCCGGAATTTCTCCCTCAAGGATATCTCACCCCCTCTTCTTTTTTTTTTGGCACCAGCTGAGCTTGCTTTGTTTCTATAGGAAAGCTAATTGAGGGGGAGTTGAATTCTGCTCGATCCTCATCCTTGTATGCCTAGTTTTCCATATAGAACTAGCAGGGAGTTTTAGCATTTTAGATTGGAATGTATGTAATGTTTTACAGTTCTACAGATAGGTCTTATTGGGTCAGTGCTTATTTTTTTTTAACTCTGCGCGAAACGATGCACTGCACCCATTATAATTAGTAGATTACAGCTTAATCTGTCTGGCTGTTTGTAACCCGTAAGCTTGAGTTGGGTGAATGCTGGAGACTTACTGAGAGCTGGTTCGAAACAACGCGAGAATTGACCGTACTTGGTTTAGCAGTCAATCTTCCTATTTAGTTTGTACTAAGCCTTTGACAGCGCCTCCCCAGGCGTTGCTTTACGAGAATGACGTCACTTCATGACAAGCTCTCATGGAACAGTGACAAACTTATGGTACATATCTTATGAACTTATTATTGTTACATCGAAATAGTCAATAGATCCTTTTCAGATGTCGTAGGTTAAAATATATTGTAGCGTTTGACCACCAGGGATTAAGTAAAAACAAATGTGTCCCGTGATGGTCAAACTTACATAATCTGGGTATTAAGAAATACCTCCGAAATGCAGGATGAAATAATTTGAAACCATTATGGCTGACTAATTTCCTTCATCTTGTTTTGTTCTCCAGTTTTATATTTAATCGGATTTTATTTCTTTTTTTTTTTAGACAAGCCGTCCAATCTCCGAGAGGATCGGCTCATTCCAGACCAGGCTCAAATCATTGCTAAACGGAACGGATAGCACCAGGAAAGTCGAGAAATTTCAGGTAATTAAATGCTACGTTCCTTAAGTCTCCGCTTTGAGGCAAGTGAAAACGGAGGCGTAAAAAAGAAGAAGGCTTTTGGGTTCTCGGTATATGTTCTCTTAATTCTCATTCCACATCAGGCTGCAGACTAAATCCGAAAGCGAATTAGGATACCCTACATACATACTCCTCTACAGCCTCTGTTGCCATGACAACGTCTTTTAGCTTCTCTCAATTTTCATCTTCTCCTCGGAGTGATGAAAGCCTCCGATAGAAAATGCAAAAACATACTAACTCAAGGTCTAGTTAAGCTCATCTTGGCTTTTGCAAGTCGCAGGTTAGCTTTAGGTGGAAGTAGGCGAAGGAATTATATTTTTAATCAGTTCAGTTTAGATCATGGCACTTTTTGAAATAAATAATGTCGAAGTCAGAACTTTATTAGACCGAGAGGCTGACATTTAAACGAAATCTTTCATACAAAATCACGAAATCTCTTACAAAATCACAATATTTCTGATTAAATCACGAAGTATCTTACAAAATCATGAAATTTATGATTAAATCACGAAATCGCTTAACAAAATCACAAAATCGCTTAACAAAATCACAAAATTTCTGATTAAATCACGAAATCTCTTAACAAAATCACAAAATTTTTGATTCGGCGAAATCTACTCTTTATTGGGAACTTCAGACCCCTCGTATGTACCACTCTTATTGTTTGAAGCAAGGATTAATATTTTATGTCGCAATTACGAGATTGATTAGTATTTTAATTGCAATTTAATATACATTTAATATCGACTTTGATTTTTAATCCTTGTCATTCCCAAACGAGAGGAGGGCGCCTATTACTGTCTAGCATTTCACCTGGTGTAGGAAATCTGAGAGAACTAAACTGATTTGAACCATTTAATTATTTTGTTCCCATCTGTTGAAATTATAATATCACTCGTAATGTTGATTTCGGGCAGGCAAAATTAAGACGTTTTGGCTCTCAGTTTTACAGAGAAGTTTTTGGGATGGAGTTAAGCCTTTATTTAGGCGTGTTTTCCATACGGAATGTTTCGATGTAGAGATGTATTAAAGGGAGAGGATAGCTAGGAATGTGGATAAGTACTTCTCTCTTTTTAAGTGGATTTTATCCAGACCAAAAGCTAAAAGAGATTTTTTTTTTTTTTTTTGAGATCATGGGATACTTCTGAAATAGCCTACATCTAAAAGAAGGGTAAACTTATTCCTAAGTTATTTGTAAAAGGGAAAAGATAAGGCCAATTTCTTGGAAAGACGACTGAAGGATTTAACTTTCGTACAAACTCCCAAACCACAAAACAAAAACCTATAATCCTAGCTTGGAAATTTATTTTTAAAGAATACAGTCTATAGAACTAGTCCAATATTAGGCTTAGGAGGAGAGTAGGCCAATATTGGGTTTGTTAGAGTTGGCCAATGTTGGGTTTGCTAGAGTTGGCCAATGTTGGGTTTGCTAGAGTTGGCCAATGTTCGGTTTGCTAGAGTTGGCCAATGTTCGGTTTGCTAGAGTTGGCCAATATTCGGCTTGCTAGATTAGACCAATGTTAGGCTTGGGAGAATAGGCCAATATTGTGTTTGCTAGAGTAGACCAATATTGGGTTTGGGACCAAGAGTAGGCCAATCGTAGGCTTGGGGCCAAGAGTAGACCAATGTTGGGTTTGGGACCGAGAGTAGGCCAATGTTGGGCTTGGGACCGAGAGTAGGCCAATGTTGGGCTTGGGACCGAGAGTAGGCCAATGTTGGGCTTGGAACCGAGAGTAGGCCAATGTTGGGCTTGGGACCGAGAGTAGGCCAATGTTGGGCTTGGGACCGAGAGTAGGCCAATGTTGGGCTTGGGACCGAGAATAGCCCAATATTGGGTTTAAGGAATCGTCTTGTGAGCTTAAGAAAAATTATATCCGAAACTCAATTAAAACTAAAGGAAAATTTGGAATTTTAATTAGGTTTAAATTAGTTTTAAAAGTAACCAAAATCAAGCTTGTACGTTATTACGATCGGGTTTATGAGCGCAATTAAATTAATGTTCATCCGCGCAATATGAAACATTTGCATTTCTTGTAACACAACATTGAGATAATTAGTGCCATTAAAATTCCTGATAAGCCAATAAACCCTCCCCATGTTAGGTAATAACTCCGCGTCGGCCTTCTACAATACAATCTGGCTCCTTAGTATTATTTAAGCCTCTAACTAAGCGCGTCCTATGATTAGTATTTTAATTTTCACCCTTACCATATTATTTTTGTTTTGGCGTCTAGAAACCTGCTGACGATTCGCCACCGAACGAATCATCGTCGACTTGCAATGGGGTGGAGAATCCCGCTTTTCACGAATATCCTCTCACGGAACTGGTACGAGATCATTTCGTTTTATTTTGCTTTATTTTATTTCGCTTTCTCCATATTAATTATGCGAAGGTACTCATTTAGAAGTAGATTAAATCCGAAGTTAAAAAGTGGTACTCAATTACTCCGATAAACCTGAGGTGTAATGTGTACACGCGGGTCCGTGTTAATGTTAAATACATTTTCAGCGTTTCAAGGTTGACTTCTTAATCCTTAGCAATAGGAACCTTCGACCAATTAGTGACCACGTTCTGATATTGAACGTTAGGCAATTAGCTTATTATTAATAATAGAGTTTTCAGATGGGATAGCAGTACGTCACAACCTCCCAAGTCTTACCGCTGTTCTGGTAGCCAAATTGGGTGGTCTCGGCTTCATTCCTGCTTTAAATCCACCAATATGGCAGCGTAAATTATGTCACGAGACTCAGCTCCTCCTCCAACTGAAATCTCTCTATATTAATGTTCTAAGATTATTCGCGATGTAAAATAAATTCGTCATACGTAATGATTGGGCTAAAGCTCCTCCCACATAATCCGCCTAGATACGTTGAGAAAATGGATACACAATGATTCCTATTAGCTGTATGCATTCCTGTTTGAACCGCATGCATTTGTGCTAATAGCGTGAAACTATCTACTGTACCCATTATAATTAGAAAGATGCAGCTTAATCTGTCTATCTTTCTGTTAGTAACGCTCTGTATGCGTTTAGCTTGAAAAAAACGAGTGGAGGAAGGCCTTCGGTCTATGATCAGAAATGGCTTCACAATGATTCCTATTACCTGTATATATTCCTAATCGACATACATAAAAATTTTGTTTTCTGGAAATTAATTCTCTCTTTAAACGTCCAGTCCCCTTTTTACAAATAAAATCAGTGCATCCTTATTTTTATAACTTCGGGAAACATCATTTTCTGTCTTAATGAATTAACCAGTTTGTTACATAATTGTCTTTTGGAAATAGACGAACTCCTCGCCATCCGCTCACAGAGAGTCAGTCGGCTGTCCGGTAACAACTTCAACGCCTATGCTCAATGATAACTCTACCGCGGCTTTGACTAACGCCATTGAGAGGCTAAACATTACGGGTTTTAGACAACAACAACAACAACAAACACCTCAATATCACAGGAACGAAGAGCATATTAACCACCAGAATCACAATAACATCATCAATAACCAACATCAACAAATCAGAGACGAAAGGTAAGTTGTCATATTTTGGTTTTTCAATACAGTGAATGTAAAAATCCATAGCTAGCGCGTTTCAACTATCTTTGGCAGTGCAGCGTTTTCGACATATAAAGACCCACAATTAAGAGAGGATTACCTTATTTACCATATTCCGACAATGTGCTAAATAGATATTAGGGAAAAGTAGCGCTAGTTTCTTAACAAACAACAAACGTGAGAAAAGATGATAACTTATTATCCCCAAACATTGTTTGAAAATATGTTCCCTTATAAACGTCGGTATTCTCTTAGCCAACTGGGTGTTTTTCCCTAATAGTGTTCCACTTTGTATTGTGTTCCGCCATTTTGTGGGAAAGTAGAGAAGCCATTTTTAAAGGGAAACACTAGGTAGTACCCCTATTGGACACATAGTACCTCCTGACGTGTTCGTCCAATAGGGGTACTTCACAGAGCTACTCGGAGTAGCCTGACGCGTAGTGGTCCATTACGGAAACTTGATTGCTGGTATTATCTTTAATATTGTAAATAGAACCATGGTTCCAATTGATAACATTCATTATTTTATACTCTCTTTCGATTAAGAAAAGAAAATATTCTAGCTCTGAGTATCCCTTTAAGCCCCTTCTCTACTGAACGTTTTAATTTAATTTTCGCGATGATCAAGAATGTATCACATTTCATAAACTATATTATTATTATTATTAAAGCTTTATTAATCGGATATTCCTATTCAGTCGAAACTGGTTTACAAAGGAGTCCTTAGTTAAATTAATTGTTAAACATTAAAAATATGCTGTTTTACTTCTCTCTTAAACTCATTAATGTTAGCTATATTTTTTATATCACATGGTAGGTTATTCCAAGATTGAATTGCCCTGTTTTTTAGACTTTTCAAGTTGACTGTCGTAAATTTTGATGGCAGAACAAAGGTTTTAAGATTTATGCGGGTATTATAATTATGATCAACTAAATTAAACATATCTAGGATATACTTTGGCATTTTATTATTATAGATTTTAAACACTAGTACTAATAACTGATATTGATATTCTTGAGCTAGGGTTATCCAATTTAGGGTCTTAAGAGCCTCTGTGGCAGATGATCTCTTATTTCGGAGTAGTATTAATTTGGCACATTTATTATGTATAACTTGAAGTCTATATAAGTATTTTTGGGGCCAATATTGTAAAATAAATTTCCGTAATTAAAGATAGGTTGGATCATAGATTTATGTAGCGTAATTTTACTTTGAATGTTCAAACATTTATAAAGTGGATGGACGAGCCAGAGTCTCTTATTTACCTTATTTAGTACATATTCAATGTGATCAGCAAAATCTAATCTTTCATCTATGATGGTTCCGATATATTTATATGATTTTACCCGTGATATATCTAGGGACCCGAGTATGGTGTCATTCCACGACTACTAACCATGATGTCAAACAAGTAGAATATTACATAGACCAAATTATGAAATATGGGATGTCCAGTGTAAACAAAATAGGATTTCCTTTAAATTTAAAGCCTTTTGATTATCGAAAATTTAAAAACTCCAAACAAATTAATCACTTATGAAATATGGTTTCCCGTAAGTGCGTGCTCCTTGTTTTTTATTATCCCGATACTTGATTATTTTAGTATAGAATCGTATACAAATCGAGTAAATTGCATGCATGGAGTTCCGAAATTACTATCTCTCTCGATTAATGGTCGGTCTACATTGAAAGAGCCAGTTAGATCTCATTAATCTCGTCTAATTGATGGGGGTAAATGTTTCTGTTACCACAGCGGCTGCAATACCCAAGAGGACGGAGATGACCCTCGTGTCGTCAGGGATTACCAAAGGCTGAACGGATCCGTTCTACCACCCCATTCTTCCTCATCCGCCCACAACCCTAACACCGCTTCCAACCTTCAGCTCAGCGACATTTGCAACAAGCGACTATTCGGTCGGGACCAAGCTATTCATTACGGGAATAACACTCTCACGGTAAGACTAATTCTTATCTTTCTAATAAACTATACAGCCCTATTAATAGTAGGCTGATAATGGGAAAAGCTTATTTATCGTTAAGCTCTTCTAAGTATTTAATTTATCTGATGTATATTTCCTTTGTTTACACCAAAAGAAAATAGGCATAATAGAACGTGAAGTAAGAGCGTGTGATTCAGTATGTTGGCAAATCGAATTGCATGTTTAACTCTACATCCCGCGGTATATTAGGACAAAAGTTCATAGAAAAAAACAAAAAGTGTGATTCGTTCATAGTTCTCATCCAGCCTTTGGCTGTAGACGCCATGTAATATTAGAAGCAAACGACCCTCCTCTCAACCTCAATACGAACCAACCAATCAGAGAAGAGCTTTTTAAGTTCATAGACAAAGAAAAAGTTATACTTCGTTGAAGTTAGTTCACAGTTCCGAGAATTTGGCTGTAGATGTCATGTAAAATCAGGAGACAACGACCTCCTCTCAACCTCTACTCGAACCATCCAATCAGAGAAAAGGTTTTTTGGGGATAAAAGGCTTATAGAAAATAGTACTCGATGGTGGCAATCGAAACGTTAATTCTTGGTACCAGAGCCTGCATCTCCTACTTTAGTACTCTATTCACCCGTGTTCCCTGCTGTGAAAATTGTTGTAATATAGTCTTATTCTTGTTTAAATATCGCGCCTAGCGCCACAGTCTACTTTATATTCAAATATCTTTGTTGTACAGAACTATGTAAATAATCATACGCAGAGGGGGTAGACACTATTCCGAGAAGTAGAGGGGGATTTCTCATAGTGCGTGACGCCAGCAAGCTTGAATGAAGTATACTATTGGTTTTCATATATGAACTTTTGACTATGGGGTAAACCTCGCGTTCAAATTGAAGTTCGAGTACTCAGGCTGACTTGTTCAAACCAATTTACATTTACCGCGGATTTGCACTATGAATTCTTTGATCACCAATAACCAAAAATGCTTTCAAATGCCACAAATATCTCAGTCCTTTTAGTCATTAACGGATTGACAACGAATGAATTATGGAGATTTGTTGTTGTCTTTATTTTGTAGTTGGTGAACGAAAGTCGCAATTTCAAGCGTCCTCTGAACGTAGAAAAAGTAACTCCTAAGGAGCAGATTGGACAATTGGGTCGCGCGGGCGGCGGTAACGTTAACGGGGTTCAAGAAAACGCTCCACTTTATTCGAGATACGGTCTCCTTCATCAGCAACAGCAACAACAATTGCAGCATCAGCTTCACGAATTGGAGAATTCCGCCCTGAATCGAGATTCCCTTCGAGGCACTCAAGCTCTAAACGCCCTCTTGGGCCCCAATTTTGTTGGCGACCAGGGAAATCCTGCTAAAACCATCGGTGAGTAGATTACCTACTCTGCCAACATCAAAGTTTATAATACAAAGTGGTCAAACTACCTCGAAACAAATAGTTAACAGTATTGTTAGGAACCAGAAATAGACTTGAGCTATGATATTGACAAATTTACAAAGACCAATGGACTTTTTCGACGTAAAAAATGGGTTGGCAGCCCTCTAGGGGTTGGTACATTGCCATCCGTCTCTGCGCACTCTCATATTCAAAAAGACTACAGCGCAGGCGCCAAAAAGCGAGATAGAAGGCGAAGTTTTACTCATGTGTTTTTCCCTCTTAAGGCATTTTGAGACGATACTACTTTTGACTCATCTAGATGGGTCAAAAAATTGGTCGGTGATAAATTTTTAACTTGGAGATTCAACTTGTCCAACTTCTTTTCAAATAACCCAACTCAAGTTGACTCATCTAAATGAGCAAAAAGTTCTATCGTCTGAAAAGGCCTTTAGTTACATCGAAAAGCTTTATTGAAAAGTTTGACCTCTGGCAAATCTAATGTTTTCGTGTTTTAAATGGGCTCTAAGCTGCATGGAAAACACCAAAACATTTTTAAATATTTAACAGATTGAGTATAAAGACAAAATATATTGAGGCCGATACAGATACAAAGTTTTCAAACTAGGAGGATTGATACGATATACACCAGGAGGCAAGGCTACTTAGCGGACAAAGTGTAGTACCAAGTAGCCTGATCTCCTGGTGTAAATGGTACCAATCCTCCTAGTCTGAAAACTATATTGCTGCCATGCACCATAGTACCCTTATATACGCTAAACTTGTGGGTAATTAAATAAATAAAAGGTATTTTAAGTTGTCACGTGCCCATAGCAGACGATTTTCAATCTAGTTTTCCTTAATTACCTTGTTTTTAAGAGGAGAAAATGAAGAGCCAGAAAAGTTAACACGCAATTAAGTCGAGATTATTATGCGTCACGAGTGTTTTTGACTCCGAAATTTGAATTGCCTTCTAATTTCTATAATTAATGTTAGGGGTTGTTTGGATGCAATGTTTCTTAATTAGAGAATTCATCATGGACAATAAAATCGTGTGTGAAATATTCCTCAGTTCGATTTGAGTTAGTTAGACCACTCTAGGTATATACGACTCTACAAACACTTCTTTCTTGGAAATAAAACGTCACTAAAACAAGAAAGGCTCATTAAGGAAAACGTCTTAAAGCGATGAGAAAAAGGATTTTTTCTTTATATGTAAATTTAAAGGGTTGATTGCGCTGGAGGCTGATGTTCTCGGAATATCCTATCACGTACTTTTCATTAGACTTAAGATTGCTTTCACCTTTTAAATCTATTTGTACTGCATAAGTTCGTAAGAAATGTTCCATAAGTTTGTCACTGGTTACAAACTGGAGCTTGTCATGAAGTGACGTAGGTCATAGATTCACCTTAGTAAAGCGACGCCTGGTGAGGCGCTGTCAAAGGCTTAGTACAGACTGCAAAACTAACCGATTGTAGTCAATTCTCGCTTGTCGTTCTCGAACTAGCTCGAGCTGTAAGTCTCTAGCATTACGAATTATAGGAAGTGTCATACTTATGGATGGAACATATCTTATAAACTTATGGTACAGCGCCGTAAAACTTTTTCCCGTATAGTATTAGAAATAAAAGTATATAGTCTGAGAAGATTAAGTGCAAATTGTTCCTTAGAAGCCTGGAAACTTTTATAGAATATATTAAATTTTTGGAACTAAATCGGATTATCAATTTTTATATTTTTAATAACCAACCGGGTTTTAAATCCTTTTTCGTTAACGAACAAAATAAAAAAATGGAATTTTTAAACATGGGTACACGACCGATAAGCGAGTCTCAATGTACACAGTGTTCCGTAAAGGATTGTATTGGGTCGTAGTACAGCGTCGATTTTGAGTCGAAAATGTTCTTGGACATATTGTCGTTCGTTAATTCCACCGTTTACAAGAAGGGCTCGTACGGAACCTGGTTAACCTGAAAAACCTGGATGAGTCAGGGATTCGAAAAATGAGGGAAGAAGTCAGGGATAAATCAGGGATTTAAAGTTTTTTCCTAAAATGTCAGGGATATGTCATTGATTTCGTTTGGTGTATCAAACCATACTTCGAGCAATGCTAAATATGGACCCAGCTAGGTGTGACCATGAAGTGGACTCTGGTAAACACCCTAAAATGGTTAGGGATATTGGCAAAATTTGGTCAGGGATAAGCTGGAAAAGTCAGGGATTTTCAATATAAAAATTTCGTCCGAACCCAGTATTTGTTATAATGGAGTGTTTTAGGGATGGCCCCTTAAATTTGTGTAGGAAACTGAAATACAGTGTTAATTTAATTAAGGGGTCATCCGTAAAAACACCGTATTCCTTATTGCAAAATTTCATAGAACATTTTCGACTCAAAATCGCCCATAGAACCCACTGTTCTAAGACCTTAAAGGTCCTAATACCCTTTTTTGGATCACAATGTGTAAAGATTTTTGTTATAAGTCTACTATCCTTGTTTGGGAATTAATGGGTTTAATTTTCTTATTATTCCAGAATCGCAAGCGAGCGAAATGACCATTCCCAAATGGGAAACGAGAGGTAATTGGTCTCCCCAGATCTGCCAGAACGATCCGGGAAGTGACCAAGGAAAATCCTCTTCCGATTCTGGTCGAGTCACCGGAACTCCGGGGTTCATGACCCCTAAAGGTAATTTACTTCCATTTTTCATATTGAATAAAAAGTTTAAAATGTCTATAATTGGGGAGTAATTCCAATTCCCATTATTTGAATGATTCACTGTTTTATGTGTAGTATAAAACTAGGAATTTTTTCAATTATATGACAGAAGTATTTGCCGTGAGACTATAGAAATAATAAATCTGTTAGAGCCGCCATTTTTCAAAATGACCGTCGATTTAGACAATAAAAGCATCAGCTCTGCGGCATGTGGTATAATAAACACTATACAATATTCCCATTAAATCAAATCGGGTGAAAATCATGCAACATTTATTGATCAAGAAAACATTGAACAGTATATAAAGCAACTATTTTCAGCGCGTAGTCCTCACTGGCTTGAAGTTTAAAACTTACTTCTTTCTCTCTTGAAAGTGAGAAGATTACCCTTATAGGCAGATATGCTATCATAAGTTTATAAGATATGTCCTATAAGTGTGACACTACTTATACTTTGTAATGCGAGGGGCCAGTCACTTTGCGTAATCGCTGTACACGACTGTACCTTGGATTATACTAAATGAATTACTCGTACAAAGACTCTTAGCCCCTCGTTGTAATGCTAGAGACTTACTAGTTCGAGAACGATGCGAGAATTGACTACACGCGGTTTTGCAGTCCATCTTCCAATCTAGTCTGCATGTACTAAGCCTTTGACAGCGGCTCACCAGTCGTCGCTTTACCTCGAATCTATGACCTACGTCACTTCAAGCTCTCAGTAACCAGTGACAAACTTATGGAACATATGATGTTACTTATGCTGGAATCAATCGGCAAAAAGAGTCCCGAAGTTAAAGCGAACCGTAAAACTAAAGTTTAGTACGTGCACGAAATGTCATACTCTATCTATTTCGAATGTGACGTTCAGATATAGGCTATATTTAGGCCTTGGTACAAACTATCCTCGAAAAAGAAAGTAGATTCTCATGTTCCGTTAAGTAATATCGGTCTTTTTTCTTTTCTTTCATGACAGAAGACGACACTTCTCTTTGGTCCACTCCGGACTTTGGCAACTACAAAGGAGGGATCGACCACCATTCGGGCGGTTCTCGTCACCCGGACCGTGAGAGCGAGTTGAGTTCGGCTCTGTCTTTAACACCCCCGCTACCACCCGTCACTCCGCCCACCTCTTCGGGCACTCCGTCCGAATCGCCCTTACCAAACCTCAAGACCATCAAATATAAAGTCACTTCGGAACGGTAAGAGATAAAGGATTGTTGCCTTTTTTCTTTCTTTCTTTCTTTATCAATATAATCCTTTCCCTCCGGGCGTCCTTTTGTTTCGTTTCGTTTCGTCTTAGCTAGCATTCTACAAATCTTTATCTTTTCCGTTTTCTTTCTTTTTATGGTGGATTTTTTGTTTCTGTTCGTTACTTTTGTCGAGTCAGACTAAAGAAAAAGTCCTTAAGGATTATGAGTTTAGTCACTTTTCCCACGAATCTATATAGGGTGTTTCTGATAAGTCTACCATAAAATAAGGGGGCGTGTTCGTTGGGCGATTTTGAGTCGAAAATGTAATTTCTATGACATTTTGATATCCGGGCCACTGTTTTTGAGTTAAGATTGAAATTTGTTTTAGGAATGACCCCTCAATTAAATTAGAAATCATTGTCTTTCAGTTTCTTAATTAAATTTAAGGGGTCATCCGTAAAATACTCGACCGGCAAAATGTCATAGAAATTACATTTTCGACTCAAAATCGCCCAAAGAAAATCCCAAGATTAATTTATGCCATAGACTTATCAGAAATACCCTTGCACTATTATTGTTCGTGCGTACGTTTGTACGTGGTAAACTCATCTTAACAGACATAACAGATTTGGACAAATGAGGTGTGTATGTAGAGAGCTTTTGTTTCTGGGGTGACACTAATTGGGTTTGACCTCGGGACGGGGTCAAAGGCTCAGCAAACCGTATAAACAGTTTTCATTGTTACCCTACGTGTCTGCTCTTCACAGTTATAGCACTGATTTGTTGAAATGGGGTACACGTGAATGAAAAGATTTCATCCCATTTGCGACACTAAAGCGATTGTCTTTTGACCTTGGGGTCACATGGCTCAGGAAACCATCGAAATATAATATAACAAATATTCCGTCGTTTGATTATACGTGACTAGATAGGTGAGGTCAGTTTTCTTAACCTGGAAATGGCATATAGAACCAAATGGAGCCAATCTGCCTTCAAGGTTATATTGCATCATGTCCATTTCATAGCCTAGCAAAACCACGTAACTTACTCTGATTTTCTAAGAAAGATACCTAGTTTTTGCAATTAGGTTAAAGCAAGAAGTGATATTTAGTTTACTAGGGAGAAGTTGTAAGATGCCGAAGTATTCGCGCGCCATAGTCCAAGTACCCCTTTCAAAATACTGGGGGGGACGTAAAAGGAGTCCGGACTATTTCGTCTCTACTCAGCCTGAAAATACGTAATTTTCGTCATTGGCGTCGCGCTGACGTGCGTTTTAAAGAACCAATGAGATGCTGGTTGTAATTTAGAAGCGGGGATTAACTCCGGATCTATGTTTGGACTGGAGATAAAGCTGGAAATGTGGCGAATTTATACCTTCTCCATAGTAAACTAGATATCGCTTCTTGGTAAAAGAAAACCGTTCTCCATGTGTTTTTCCATTATCGTTTTCCATTGCTCTGTTGTCGATTGCACTGACCGTACCCTAAGTGTCCACTCTAGATTTTCGCTTTCCTCATTTCGAAGAATGTATGCTAGGATTGTCCGCAAGCGTTCTCTAGTTTTCCCATCTCTCTCTCCCTTTCACCTCAGCCTCTGCCGATCCCTTCTCCATCTCACCATCTTCTCTAGGATAAAAGTCATTCCGTAATCTCGCCCATGGCTTCCCTTCGATCGTTATTTTATACCATTTCCTATGAGAAGGGTGATGAAAGTTTGCTATTTTTGAAACTGAGGATCAAATGGATCACACGCAATCTAAAAATCGCTTAGAAACAGCTCGAAACTGCAGATGTCGAGGGGTTGAGCATTGCCCAGCTTTACTTCCACGCGATTTCGATCGATTTTTAATGGTTGATAAATGGTATAGTCCTTTAAGCAGTGAATTTTCGTTTTGTCGTATTTTTGTAGATATTTTTATGTAACTTTCCGACCCCTTTTCTTATATGATATCTTCCATTCTTCCAAGATGGATACTGCTTATATTTTGGCTTTGATGATTGCTTCTTTAGTTTAGTAGGACTTTTACGGATAATGCTTAAAAGGGCGTGAGAAAAGTAGATGGTTTAAAATTTAATCGACTGATGATGAAATAGAAAACTGGATTAAATTCTACAGCGTCAATTAGGTGATGGGGTTATCGAGCCAGGTAGAATTCAAAATATCAATAAAATAGGAATTCATAATTATCGTTTTAGACGTAAAATCTTCAATTCCGTTGGGGAAGCCTATTTAAATCACGTGATTATAGTAAGAATAAATACAGCTAATAGGAATAATTGTGCTCCTATATCTCCAACGTTAATTTCTATGCGGGTTTTGCGAGCTGGGCTTGGGTGATATGTTCCATAAGTATGACACTAGCTATACTTCGTTAATGCTGGAGAGAGACTTACTGAGAGCTAGTTCGGAAACGACAAGCCAGAATCGACTACACTTTGCTTTGCACTCTACCTTCCTATTTATTCTGCACTAAGCCTTTGACAGCACCTCACCAGGCGTCGCTTTACAAGAATCTATGACCTACAAGCTCCAGTTTGTAACCAGTGACAAACTTATGGAACATAACTTATGAACCTGTGATTTATGTTATAATTAAACTCACTGGATAAGAAAAACGTCGCTAATCTCTGTTCTTTGACATTTCAAATACGGTCTAGAATATCTCCAGGGGTAAGAGCTAGGAGGATATACTTTGCGTAAAGAGAAACTCTCTACTTAGTGTTCAAACACCCTCATCAGTGACGTCGTGTGGGTAAAAGCACCAGCTAAGCCTTTGGTTGTCTGGGAGATTCTCTCTGAAACTAATTACTGTGTCCTTATTATAAAATTCCCGGTATCTACCTACCCGTACACCCCCGAGAGTGTTTGAGATGGGAGGAGAGAGAGAGAGGGAGGAGAAACTAATCAGCCTTCGGTATAGCTCTTTAATTAGCCTGATTCACCTCAAATAAAAAGTTACAGGGTATAATTTCGGCTAGTGAGCGCTTAGCACTGACATAGAGTGATTAGCGACCCTTCTTCTATCTTTGTTCTTCTTTGGAGACCTCGAAGGAGTTGTATCATGTCTTTTTTAAATACAGCTTTTTCGCTTTTAAAATTAAGGAATGGTATAGTACCATAAGTCTATCATTGAGAGGAAAGTCTAATTTAAAGTGCACTTTTTAAAATCCACTTTAATGAGGTAAAAAGGGTATTTTTCTCTTTAAAATAAGACAAGGTTCGATAAAATCGGTTAACATTTCACCGATTTACAAGTTTTTGAAATAATTTATAAAGCGGGTTCACCCAAAAATCAATTGTGAAATAAATAAATGCGCGGGAATTATTTTCTTTCCCCCTTTTGCATCATTATTACGTAAAAGGTTGGCTCTCGCGAGTCGCACGCTTCCATTTAAAGTTTCAAACTAGGTTTAGCAATAACATTATGCCATATATTAGGCCTAAGCCTAGTTAAGCCTTATTTCTTGTATACTTTTCATCTTCTATGTCACAGGGAATTCAACTGGCATCAACTTCCGGTGGCACGAAATTTCTGAGATTTGGTTTTGAGGGGACATAATTTTTGAATTTTTTGAAAAATGACAGTAATAGCATAGGTTCATAAGGTATGTTCCATAAGTTTGTGTCTGGTTACTGAAAGCTTGCATGTCTCGAAGAGACGTAGGTCATAGATTCTCGTAAAGCGACGCCTGGTGAGGCGCTGTCAAAGGCTTAGTACAGACGAAATAGGAAGATGGACTGGCTAACCGAGAATAGTCAATTCTCGCTTGTCGTTCTATAGCTCGGGTTGTAAATAGCATTACCTAGTGTAGGTAGCGTCATACTTTGGAACATATCTTATAAACTTATGGTAATAGGCATGTTTAATGGTGTGTTTGTCCTTAGAGAAACTTATTTGTTGCGGGTTTAAGTCAACCATATTCCCGTCTTCCTATTTTACTATATTTACTTCCAATCATTTTTCACAAAAGTATCACGAATTTAACCGTTTATTCCGTAACCACACCTTTCCGTTAAATCGGACATGTGTCTAGTGAATACGCAATTAATCAAAGCAGTTATCTGTCCAGAGAGCTACGGACGTCTTTAAACACAATATACAATAGGATAGAGTCTTGTCTGATGGGCGATTATTTACCCTCTGCAGGTGTCAGGATTCCCGGACAGAACGGGGCGACGAAGCGAGTAAAGGAAGTTCGGGGGCCAACACCGGGACGGCGGAAGGGGCGAGCGCCCAAGGCCCCAGCACCGCCGCCGGTTCCTCTTCCGCTCCGTTTGCCCGTCACTTGGGCAGCGTCAGAGAGAAAGCGGCTTTGGCAGTCTCGATGGACGATCTAGGTCAAAGCGAAGCGGGTGGACTCTGGTCATCCCCAGCGCGACTTCGTCAATGGCCTCGCTCTTCAGCCGCTCCTACCAGGTCGGCCAATCAATTCGCCAGCTGCGAGATGCTCGACTCTAATTGTGGATCCAAGTTTGGTGGCAAGAAGCAAAAGTTTCCATCCCGTAAGTCTTGCCCTTTCTTTTCTTTTTTTTTCTTTCTCCCATTCACCGGAAGTGGATTAAGAGGGACGTTATCGTCCGTGTTTCGTTGTGTCCCATTCCTAACTACCTCTTACCCAAAAAACAGTTATCTCAGATTAGTCAGTAGATTAATTTTGCAATTACTGCTCAAACGATCAGGGAATATTTTTAGAACTAGCAGGGAACCCATCGGTCCTGTAATTCGTATATTTTTGACCAATTCGAAGTTTTCGTATAGTTTAGCATCAAATTTCTCAAAATTTAGCTCTTTTTTCGAGGTCACATTTGACCGAATTTTCGGAGCTTGATTCGGTCGCTCAGCATTTTTTACAAATTATATTTTAATTAAGTTCCTCTTTTCAAAGTAAAATCATTTTTTTACATTTTTTTTTGAGATTTTTCTACTATATATGAACATTTTAGTCCTATATTTTAGTATAATAACAAATTTTTTCTCCCATGAAATCCTATAAATACTGAAAAAATCCTATTTTTCCTATAAGGAGTTAAATTTCTAAACTGCTTGTGCGAAATTTATGGGGCAAATCGCTGAATTTGTAAACTGCTTGTGCGAAATTTATGGGGAAAATCGCTGAATTTGTAATCTGCCGAAACATCATGTGTAGATTCGAGCGATGTTTATTTATATGACAATTTCGCAATTTTTTGGGGGAAACGTTGAAAATTTTAACCTACCCAAAGGTTCAAGCAAAAGTCTAATAATATGTTATTTGATTAATCAATTAATTTGACGTCTATATCACGTGGGGTTGATAGAAACATTCGATATTATTTATAACTGTCTATAGACTTTACAAACGAGTAGAATAACTTCGGGTTGATTTACTTTAATCGCGTAACCCCATCTCAGTTCGACCTCTTAAGCTATCTTTTTGTTTTTACGAGCGGCCATTCCTCACGAGCGACACCTTGAAGTCAGGTTTTTGCCCCTTCGTACACAGTAACGAGCTTTATGGGTATCACCTCCTCCCACGTATGTACGAAATGGCCCCTTAGTTACTGGTCCGCTCGTTCATCTAAATCTCTTTTTGGGTATACTTCCCCATAAATTACATTAGTGGCAAAGGTTCGAGATGTATGGGGCCAGTGGCGGAAGCTGGATTATATGGTGCCGTTAATTAAGCTTTTGACGGATGGGATCCTTCAATATTGAGACACGCAGCCCTGCACTTTATTATATAAAAGTCTAAGATCCAATTTATTACCATGCAGAAGAACTTCGTGAGGATCGCTCAGAAGTTTTTCGTTCTTTCTTGAGATGAGATCGGATATTTTCCATTAATTAGATTTTCTGTAGTGTTTTTGTTGATTGGCTTAGAAATTTTTAATTGAGTATTTAGGCCTAGTGTTCGTATAAATGTTCGCAGTTATTGTAGACCTGTATAAAAAAAATTTTTCTATAATTGAATTTGTTTGCAAAATTATCGAGCTTGGCTTACACTAAATGTAAATGATTCTATACAGGGTGTTACAAAAAGGGTGTTGAGCTCTCTAGGGGAAATGTACTGAGAGTTACTTTTTACAAGTTATGATTGGACTGTTTTACGGATAGTCCCTTGAATTTAGTAAGAAATTGAAAACACCGTGACTCTTGTAAACTTTAGTCTTTGGTCCTTAGAATAAAATGACATGGAAGATTTTCGACTCTAAATCGCCCCTGTACTTCGGTCCTACTGCCCTTTTGAAACACCCTGTATGGAGGTTCATCCCAACAAGTAAAGCTGTACATGGTATAAATAATTTTTTGGTAATTGCAGTGCAAAACAGTAAAAATCGAGCAAATATTATTTTTCAACAATAATTTCATATTGCCCCTTAATCGTCGCTTCTCCCTAAACACCGGTGTGTTGCGGGTTAAACATTTCTACAGGCGCCTATTGAAAATACATTGAGTCTTTTGCACCTACAAGGCAGCTTTGCCCAAAGCACGAAACATATTTTTTTTTTAAATGCGAAGTAGAAAATGGTTTAATTTCAAACCGTAGCGGGGGAAAAATATCAATTAACCTAAAAAAAGGGGTTTTCAAAATTGGGAAACACAAACAAAATTTAAATTAGGTTTTATTCGCTATCTCTTTTAATTCAAATGTTTTCTGAACCAGTGAACACAATTAACCTAATTTCGAAAAAAGAAAAAAAAAAAGAACATTTAAACAAAAGTACACTCAGGCTACATTAATTACCTGTGGGGTTTTTCTTTTCTTTTTTGGCTTTATTGTTAGCTTACTTCGTTTTACTAAAAGAGGAGCAAGATCAATTTCACTTCGTTACTCTATTTTATTTTGACTTAAAAGCCGCTCTCCGCCCTTCCGCCCCGGATAAACTGACACCAAGAGCAATAACCAAGGAGTGTATAACACATGGTTAAAAAATATCCGTTTAAAAAAAAACCCCAGTCCACCGGATTTTATTGGGTATTAGGTTTTTTATCTTTAGCAGTTGCGTGTATGGTAGAAATTGCCATTCAAAAGTAACTTCTTAATAAAAATGTCTTAAAATGTTTCATAAAAAATAATAAATATTATCAGAAGTGGTATGATACTAGAAGTATTGAGCTAACCAAATTCTTCACTCGGCATTAGTGAAAAGACTTGATAAAACACAAACGGTTGGCCCTCTAGTGGCGGTTTCAGAATTTTCCCTCCAAAACGTGAGACGCTCGCGGTGGTAGACGGCCGAACTAGATTCAAGGAGCCGGGTCCGTGTTCTGCGGCTTTAGGTTGAGGGGAAGGGGGTAGGAAATGTTTTTGGAACTCGACCAATTTTTCTCTCTCTAGTTTTAGCGCGTGGGAAGCGGCATAAAATCCTCAAATTTGTTCACTAGTGCCAGGATCTATTACCAATGCTAGAGCCCTTCACTTCTAGTCTCATACCACTTCTGATATTATTAAATGGTACTTTCAAAGTTGGAACCACAAATATCTTAAACTATCTTTAAAATGATATTATTCTAGCATTCAATTTCATCAAAATTGAACATCTTAGTGATGGGTTTTTTATTGTGGGTAAAACCCGCCGGTTTATTGGGCTGGTTTTTTTAATTCGAACCCGGGTATAACATTTGAAAGAACTTGCAAATTTTAAATGACTATTTTTGGGTCTCTCTGCTGATGTAGGGGAAAAAATTAGGGGGTTCGAATTAAAAAGAGAAACCAGCCTTAAAACCCATGGGTTTTATTGGGTTTTCCCCACCGTAAATAACCCGCTTAATAAAACCCATCACTAAAGTCTTCAATTTCAATGAATTTAAATGTTAAAATAATTTATTTTTAAAGATAGTTTAAGATATTTATTTTTCAAGTTCAAAAGTGTTATTTAATAATATTGATTATTTTTTATGAAACATTTAAAGTTTTTTTCTTTCATTATTATCAGCAGTGAATTTTAAAGCATTGTTGCTGCAATTCAAAAATGATGCAAAAATTTATTGTTAAGTTTAGTTTAAGATATGTATCGTTTCAACTTCAGAAGTATTATTTATTATTTTTTATGAAACATTTTAAGATTTTTTTACATTTCTGAGAGAGCGGTAGCTCTCTTAGATATGACTTCATACTGCTCTTAATGTATAAGGAGGGTTTTTTGTTTGGATGTAGATTTTTTTGTATTGCATTAACTGTTTTGAAAAAATTCCACAGAACTACAATTCTGGCCCAAAATATGTGGTTAAAATTTCAAAGAGATCCATTAATTAGTTAATTTTATAAAAAATAAAGTTGCTAAGGGTGGTTTTCATTTCCATAAAATTAATCACACCTTTTTATGAAAAACAGGAATTTTTCCCATAGAAATAACATGGGAAATTTTAAGAAAAAAAAACATTCCGGTTAATCCGATTTTAGAAAAACTATACGTTTGTTAGACTTGAAAACGGTTTTAAATGGAAGGTACAACACCTAACATTCCGCTAAGCAATTTTCATTGACTATAATTAAGTCTAAGTATGTTTAAATTTAAATTTTCAAAACCATTCCAATCTGCGATATTTAAGCAGTGTAAAGAGTCAGTTTATGATGTTAGCACTTTTAAAGCTATTTGGTTCATATTTCGTGGTGGTTGAAAAACAAGGGGACCTAGCTTTGTGTGAGCTAACAAGTTAAGTTGGAAAAGGTCCCCCACACTAATAAATTGTGTAACCAACTGCCTTTGGTACTTGTGGGTGCTTGTAGGTACTTATGGATGCTTGTAGGTACTTGTGGGTGCTTGTAGGTACTTGTGGGTGCTTGTAGGTACTTGTGGGTGCTTGTAGGTACTTGTGGGTGCTTGTAGGTACTTGTGGGTGCTTGTAGGTACTTGTGGGTACGTAGGTACTTGTGGGTGCTTGTAGGTACTTGTGGGTACTTGTGGGTGCTTGTAGGTACTTGTGGGTGCTTGTGGGTACTTGTGGGTGCTTGTGGGTACTTGTGGGTACTTGTGGGTGCTTGTGGGTACTTGTGGGTGCTTGTGGGTACTTGTGGGTGCTTGTGGGTACTTGTGGGTACTTGTGGGTGCTTGTGGGTACTTGTGGGTGCTTGTGGGTGCTTGGTGGTGCTTGTGGGTGCTTGGTGGTGCTTGTGGGTGCTTGGTGGTGCTTGTGGGTGCTTGTAGGTGCTTGTGGGTGCTTGTAGGTACTAGTGGGTGCTTGTAGGTACTAGTAGGTACTTGTGGGTGCTTGTGGGTGCTTGTAGTTGCTTGTAGGTACTTGTGTGTACTTGTGGGTGCTTGTGGGTGCTTGTAGGTGCTTGTGGGTACTTGTGGGTGCTTGTGGGTACTTGTGGCTGCTTGTGGGTACTTGTGGCTGCTTGTGGGTACTTGTGGCTGCTTGTGGGTACTTGTGGCTGCTTGTGTGTACTCGTGGGTGCTTGTAGGTACTTGCCCCGGGTGCTTGTAGGTACTTTTGCTACATAAAAGTTTGAAATTGACAATCTCGGATCGTCTTTGTGAAGTTTTAAGGATATCCGAATTTCATATTGGCCTTATGACAATTTTGAGCTAAATGTTAAACGGACAAAAATCAGCATTTTTAAAAATTTTGAAAAATTTGGTCCTATTTCTGGGGTAAAAAAATGTATTATGTTAATTACAATAAGAATACAAACTTTTATTGATTTACGTTTTTTTTAAGTATCATTATAAATAAATGTCTGATTGAGCTAAATTTATGGTCCCCTTTATATATATTTCTGCTTAGTGCAGATTTTGAAAATGTAAAACAGTTTCTTAACATTCTTAATTAAAATGAAGACTGAAGGAACAGATATTAATCAAAAATGTCTTGATTAGAATCAAGACCTAAAAAGTATCGATAAGACTGAGGTTATCACTTGTCTGAAGGATCAAATATTAATTTTTCTTTTTAATTGAAACTTAAATGCATGCTTAAGAAAAAACAACGTTCCATTACCGTTTTCCGTTGAAATAAATTATTTTACTGGTAATCAATTTCAAAAATTTACTTATCTCGGCTTTTCGACCACAATTCCATTCCCCGAAAACATTTTATCATTACATTAATTACTTTTGGGAGATAACGTGTCAAAACAACCTATAAAACAATAAAAAACTGTAATAGCGGTCTGTTTAGCCATGACAAGAACCTTTTAAAAGTTTCAAGCACTATATAACCCTTTCGAGACTAACAGGACCTGAGCAAACTATAGCTTAACCTGCTACTAGTACGACCAGGGAGAATTGATGTAAACTGGAGTTGAAATTTCATCATGTGCGACCTCGGCCTTGAAACTCTCCCATAGTCCCAGTGTGTGTATAACATAATTTTTTCGCTGTTATCTACCAAAATCAATCTTTCTTGGTAGTGCCGCCTCCTCACTTGAATTTTTCATGATATATTAAGGTTTGAACGAACAAAATTCTAGATTATCATTTTCACTACCATGTCCCTCTGCTAACTAGAAGCAAACTTTCCTCTCTTTTTGCTCCTCATTACCGGTGCCATTCCCTTGACTTTCTGTTCGTTATAACTACTATCATGAGTTTATTTAATTCAAACCAAAATATAAAAAAAATTGGATTTTTTTCCTTTTGTGCTACTTAGAATTTACAAATGTACATAACGTTGTCCTTGCCATATCAAATAGTGTCTAACCATTGTTAGAAACTAGAGAGAGAAATTGGGCAGTAACACTGATCATGCCCTGAACTATGAGAAAGAACAATACGACGGTTGACTAAAGTACACTTGATATGACATCATTTTGCAAAACCGCGAGTAAAAATCCTACTGTCCCTATTGAATTTGGCGCCATTGGTTTTAGAATAATTAAAATGTTCCACTGCGAAGCGTGCCGGTCACGAATGGGGTGGCGCCATTGGTTTTAGAATAATTAAAATGTTCCACTGCGAAGCGTGCCGGTCACGAATGGGGTGGCGCCATTGGTTTTAGAATAATTAAAATGTTCCACTGCGAAGCGTGCCGGTCACGAATGGGGATGTAATGTCTTTAGGAACCTTTTAAAATGCAAAACCATACACGTACTCTCCCAAAAGTAATTAATGTAATGATAAAATGTTTTCGGGGAATGGAATTGTGGTCGAAAAGCCGAGATAAGTAAATTTTTGAAATTGATTACCAGTAAAATAATTTATTTCAACGGAAAACGGTAATGGAACGTTGTTTTTTCTTAAGCATGCATTTAAGTTTCAATTGAAAAGAAAAATTAATATCTGATCCTAATCAGACAAGTGATAACCTCAGTCTTATCGATACTTTTTAGGTCTTGATTCTAATCAAGACATTTTTGATTAATATTTTTAAGCAGTGAGTTTTAAATGACAATTACTACAATTTACGCAACTGCTAAATATAAAATACCCAGAAAAACCCAATAAAACAAGGGTTTTTTCGAACCCAAAAAAAATTCCAAGTTCGGTACAGCTATAATTTAAACCTAAACAGTTTCCCACTCGCTCTCCGCGGTTACTGCTTACGGATACCAGAGATAGATACCTACTCCTTGTCTTAATTTACTCTTGACCAGACTTTAGTGCAACATAAAATCCCTTTAAACCTTGCCCCAGCAGCAGCCCCGCCCACTTCCACCTTCGGAAGCCTGGAAAGAAAAAATGGGCCAATATCGCTTCATTAATTCAACGTCCTTCATCCACACAAAATAAAAACAAAAAAAGGTTCTCCAAAGATGAAAAAGCGTGCTAGTCTATTCTACCTTGAAATACGGTAGAGAGGAAAAAAGGGCGAAGGAATACAATACATAAAATACCGTAAAGTATAAAATAGTCCCTGACAATTCAAGGTGACTGAGGAGTCTTGGGAAGTGGCTCGGTGGGCTTTGTTTGCAGATAAGACTTCTTTTGTTTTCGAGGGAAATTGTTGACGCGGAAGTAAATTGACTTTTTTTCTCTTCTTCTTTTTCCCAACCAACATCCCTGGCTTCCACTCCTCCCCTCGGTACGTCTTTGCTTCTAGCTTTCTCCATCCATTACGCGTGTATTTTGTGCGTGACTGTAGTGGTAATGAAGGATAAGTTTCGTAAGACTGTATGAGATTGAGATGGGAAACGCGTTTATTCCGTATTGAAGGGACCTACGCACATATAATCGCGTATATAAATTTGGTAAGGAATGAAGTTAGGGTTGTGGGGAAACAAGCGTGAGGCATCTTGGTTACCGTGTTCCTCTAACAACGAAATAAATTGGGGTCCCCCCCGCTCTCTCTCAAAGAGAGAGTGAAATGGTGATTTAATTATATTCATTGTATGTATATTTCTGAAATCTACTTACTCAGTCACTGATTTGACTGATCGCTGTATATTCGGAACCCCTTTGACCTATGATGCTGTAAATATAGTTTTTTTTGGGGAAGTGGATCATAAGGATGAGATGATTAATAGGATTAATAGGAAACATTTTTTTCCATCCTTTTCCATCTTGCAAAATGGCTAAAACTTGCAGACGCAATTATACTATTTTTATTACATTTGTTTAACTATACAGTTGTGTCAATTAGTGAGACATAAGCCTATTTTTGGTTTATTTACGTACCAGTTTGTTTATGAATTTGGGAAAATTGTTCACCATAATTATTATAGAACTTGTTATGGAAAGTCTATCAGGAATTAGGGGATGTGCTTTGGGGTTTTGAGTCGAAAATGTACTAATTTCTATGACATTTTGAGGTCCGAGGCACTGTTTTCGAGTTATGTTTTTGAGTGTTTTACGGACGACCCCTTAATTAAATGAGCGTTGTGTTTTTGAGTCTCTTAATGAAGTTAAAGGGGTTCATTCTTAAAATACTCCAATCTTAACTTGAAAACGGTTCACTGCCCGGACGACGAAATGTCATGAAACATCGCTCAAAGGACAAATTTCCCCTTAATTTCTGACAAAACTTTCAGAAACACCCTGTAGAGTAAGCATTGTATTTAATTTAACTTTAACTAAACGTAATTCGATCAGTTACAATTATTTTTTCAGTTAATTATGATTTTAAGCTTTTTATTTACTTATAAAACCTCCTAAGTTTAAAGGTTGTTTCAGCAATTTGAGCGGTTTTAGCCCCAAAACTTTCACTGTCCCTTTAAAATCCCGCAAGTAGCTCCCGTGGCATAGAAAAAGGTATGGGAGAAACCGCTCTTATCGATCACTTGAATGGATAGTATTTTTCATCAGCAGTATCTAATGAAAGAAATAGGCAGGGACTATAGGAATTGTTGAAGCAGATTTCTCTATGGGCACCAACTATCCCTTCGGTAAATTCTCCCGGTTAAAAATATAAAGGCTAACATCCGCCTTCGGTGATGCTTACTTATACGGCATACACCCAACGGAATATTTTTTAAACGCGAAAGTGTTTCTACATTACGCCAGTGTATTTTTAACGTTTTCTTTAGTGGCTGGGTATGGAAGCTCCTAAGAACTTCATAACGAGATAGAATTCAATTTCGATTTATTTTTCTAAGTTGTTTATAAAAGCGAGCGACTTTGGAAAAGTTTAGCTAAGTAAGATGTGTTCCATAAGTATGACACTATCTATCTTCGTAATGCTAGAGACTTACTGAGAGCTAGTCCGATAACGACAAGGGAGAATTGACTACACTCTGTTTTGCAGTCCATCTTCTCATATTTAGTCTGTACTAAGTCTTTGACAGCGTCTCACCGGACGTCTATTTACGAGAATCTATGACGTTTCACCTACATCACTTCACAAGAATCTATGACGTTTCATCTACGTCACTCCACGAGAATCTATGACGTTTCACCTACGTCACTTCACGAGAATCTATGACCTTCGTCACTTCATGACAAGCTCTCAGTAACCAGTGACTAACTTATGGAACGTATCTTATGAACTTTTGATAAAAACAATAAAAGATAAATAGCCGACTTGGATTGATGAAAAATGAAATGTGGCGTAGGTTCACTCAATTACTCACAAAGACTGAATTCTCGTAGTATATCAGGTACTTAATTTAGTCTAGCGTGCTGGGAAATTAATTCACTTTTGGGTAAATTGTTTACGAACTTAGGCCCAACAGATTAAGGAGTCTCTTTGGTCTTAAAATATAAGTTAGAGAAAATAACCCTTAAAAGTGTTTATGGCATGGAAGCACGGCAGCATTCTATCTTTTAGCATCTTGTCAGTACTAAAAACGCGCGTAAGTGGTTAAATACAAAGTCATTGGGTACTGTAGCTCATCAATAACGAAAGGTGCGTGGTGATTACCGACGACTGTCATAAAAAAAATTTAAACGAAATTTTCCCCCTATATCCTTCATTCTTTTCTTAGTGGATGGAAGCTGTTTTACAAGGTGCTAAGACGATACAACAAAAATATACCGGTATATCGCCATTGTATTAACAGGAATACATACAGCTACTAGGAAACATTTTCACTCAACGTATCCAGTCGGATTTTGTGGGAAGAGCTAGACTATAATCATTATATATGGCGAATTTTACCTACCGAATGATTCATCTCACTGCCTGTTGCACCTTGGGCGCGTACCTGACTTACGTTGCTAACAACCAACCCATGAAATCACAGTTTAAAAACGTCAGAATTATGAGGCGTGACGGATAGTATGTTTTCAAGCCCGGCCCACAAAACCCGCTTAGAAATTAACGTTGGAGATATGGGTGCACGATGATTCCTATTAGGTGTATGCATTGTTGTATTAACCGTAACAGACCTTCCTGTAGGAAAAGGCACCCAACCACATTTAAGAGAGAACCGCGAGCGACAGGGATTGGATTTAAGCTGGGCCAAGGCATAGCTCGTAGCAAAAGGGGATAATGGAAGAAGGATGACACTCTGTATCCTCTTAATACTTTAGTTATGTAACATGATTCTTCCCAGACTCATGCACCGTTTTGTTTGCTCTCCTGCTCATCAAATTTAGTTCAGATGGGCATCGCACCATGGGGTGAACTCTATAACTGTTTGGTACTAAATCCTCAGCAATCAAGCCACAAACTTTGATTGTCTTGACGCGTGACAAAAATCCACAAGCGCATGCGCCTTGGCAAATAGTTAAGCTCTAATAGAGTAATGAGGAGGTAACTATTTATCGCGTATGTGATTCGGTTTAGTAAGCTCGCTATAATAAATGTAAAATGATGTTGGGAAGAATCACGTTAGAATTAGGTACCCCCGCTTTCTGCAGGTACACTTCTCTTGAAGAGAAGTATTATATACTTCAGCTCCTAGTCAAAGAGAGTAGAGAGAGACTATTACCATAAAATACCTTCATCTCTTTCGCCCTATTTCTTTCGTACCAGCCGCGATGTCGTCACAAGCTTCCTTTAAAGATATTTCTCCCAAACAGAAGCCCAAGAGGAGTCGCGTACAGCGTTGTGTGAGACGGGAAAAAAGATATTATTCTTCTATAGAAAAGTTTCGGGATATAATCAATCAATGACATTTTGTGGGTGAAATAGTGAATGCCTTGTCGTGGGTAACCCGGGATACCGGCTGCTCAGTGAAGTCTTCCACATTTAATTTCCGCGAGAGTCCGTCTCATATTATAAAGCAATGGAAGTAAAGTTAGGTCGCTGTTTAAAATGAATCGTTAGCTCGATGTATTCTTTTATTGAGATGGACTCGAATTGATCACACCTAAACGAAACAGGGTAATGGCAACACTGCGTGTCATCCAGTGTCATTCGTAAATGTTAAAGGTAGAAAGTCGCCCTTACCTGTTGTAAGGAGGGGGAGGAATATAGGCTCGGAAGCCAATTACTTGAAGTGCATCCGAATTGGGTTTAAGTTTTCTTTACTGGATGTTTCGTGGTGCAAGGTGCTATTATTGGTGTATCAAAAATTAAGAGTTTAAACTGGAACCAAATTTAAGAAAATTGTTAAAATTTAATCGGTTAGTGTGGGCTAGCTACGGGGTAGATCCTAAAAGGATGTGGGTTCCATTTTGGTATCGTCAAAATCTAATTGACTTCCTTTTTGGTATCCTAAACTAAGATTTGTGTGACGTCATGACAATATTCCAAGTAGCTCTCTAGGATTGTAAAATGCAAAAGGGAGAGAAATAAACGAGGGGCAGGTCACTCAGTGTAATCGGTGTACAGGGCTGTACCTTTATCTGTACTAAATTTATTACGCTTAATCTTTAAATGATTACACGCATATCCATAATCGGTCTACGTGAACTTTGACAATGATTAGCCCCTCGGAGATGTTTAAAATCCCTGCCCTTGACAGTCCTAAAATGATTACACGAATTTCAGTATTCGCTGTACGCGAACTTTGACAGTGATTAGCCCCTCGTAAATAAACTCTAAATGGAGTTCTTCACTCGTGTTTCGTCAGTTTTTAGCTACCTCGATCTTAGTTTCAACGCGTATTCAACCAAAACCTATAAATTACTCTAAATTATGGGCTTCAACTCCTTGTACGTTACATAATGTAGGAAATATAGGAGACCAAGAAAATACTCCCTGGAGATTTTTGCCGCTGCTTTTCGTATTATCTTTAACTTCGACTTTGACTTCCAGGCTTCCTTGGAGAAAGGGTATTAAGAAAATAGGAATAAGGTAAGAGCTTAGTCTCGTCTGGGGACTCGTAATGCGTCCCTGTAGGGTTACCCGCCAAGACTAAGGATAATAAGAAAAATACCTTTTTCCGTCCTCTCTGATGTCTGTCCATACAGGGTGTTTCCAATAAGTCTGCCATAAATTAAAGGGTAACGTGTTCTTTGGGTCAAACCAAGAAGTGATATCTAGTTTATTAGGGAGAAGGTATAAATTAGCCACATTTCTAGCTTTATCTCCAGTCCAAACGTAGGTCCGGAGTTAATCTCCGCCTCTAAATTACAAGCAGCATCTCACTGGTTCTTGAAAACTTACGTCAGCGCGACGCGAATGACGAAAATTATGTATTTTCCGACTGGTGAAGAGGCGAAATAGCCCGGTGGCCTCCTTTTACGTCCCCCCTTGTATTTTGAAAGGGGGTACTGGGACTATGGCGCGAATACTTAGGCATCTTATATCTTCTCCCTCATAAACTAGATATCGCTTCTTGGTCAAACTGAGTGGATAGTGTCATAGAGCATTTGGTCTACAACATTTACTTATCAGTAACACCCAGTATATAGTTCGAATTAGGCTTAGGACTCTTGATTGTACCTCGCATTTAGGCCTTTGCTCTTACTGTTTAGTACCTCGGGGTGATATGGGAAATCAGTCTGAGTAATAATAATGTGGGTGTCCCATAAGGTTCCGAGTTCGTGCTGTTTCGACCTTTGACCTTATATAACTCCTTGATTGAAATGTCAAGGGGGAATAAAATAGAAAAACGGCCCGTCATTTGTTGCCTAACACCGTAATGCGTTGATATACATTCAACCTTTACTTTACTCCTTTTCAACTCTAGGGAAAGTATCCCAAAAAGCCAATTTCTTAAAGTAAATTACAGATAATGATCATTTGAGCAAATTGAGCTCCATTTGTATTCTTCATATAAATTTTGGTACCAACAAGATGGCGCTCTTTTGAACTTTATTAACGTAATTGTATCGAAAATGTCGTCCCGGCCACTGTTTTCAAGTTAAGATTGGAGTATTTTACGGATGACCCCTTAAATTTAATTAAGAAACTGAAAACAATGATTTATAATTTAATTAAGGGGTCATCCCTAAAACACTCAAATCATAGCTTGAAAACAGTGTGCAGGACGGCAAAATGGAGATAGAAATTACATTTTCGACTCAAAATCGTGCACTCAAAGGACATCCCCCTTAATTTATGGCAGACTTATCAGAAACACCCTGTATGTTCTAGAGAGTCAAATTCTTCACTTCAAACAATGAACCTCTTGTAGGCCTACTGGTTTTAAAAAGTAAAACCCATTTTTAAAGTCGAAAAACTACAAGTATATCTTTCTTTACCTAAAATGAGGTTTTAAATTTTTACCATGGAATACCTTTTAGTAAACGCCATCATCGAATATGGAGAGCATTATCATTCAACCTAGTACCCACTTTATAGCCTTTTAAGGACTAGATTAGCGCCCGTAACATTTTTTCCCATGAGAAAATGCATGATACTTGTATAGCACCAAGAAGGAATATACTATAAGAAGGCCTAAGCCGCTCTCCAACTCTTACGCCCGTATCAGCGGACATGTAAGCCCCACCCCTTTCATCTCCGTCATTGCTCTGCGCTTTTCCATTGGATCCCGTGGGGATAGGTCATACAGACGCGAATGACGTATTCCGATTAGAGAAATAAAACCTCGAGCGAATTAGTAAACAGAAAATGGAGGCTGCCCGCGGTGCGGAAACGGTACGACGGTTGTTTTCAGTTCCCATTAACAAGTTAGTTAAAGGTTTTCAACCTAACGTGATGGATTTCCAAATATGTTTCTCTACGTGAAAATCGTTTTATAATTATTTCTAAATGGAATTAAGTGTAATAATGATTTCGTGAGTTCTAATAACTAAACCAAGGCTTAACGAAAAGGAAAAAGAGATAGATCGTGGAAAACATAGAGTAAGATAAAATATTAAGTCCCGCCTCCGTTTCCAATGATGAAGGGGGAATTGTCGACTAGCACGCGAGCACCGGACGCAAATTTATGCCTTATAGTATATTTCTTCTTGATAGCAATCTGTAGGAGGTTTCATAATCGAATGCCTAAGAGGTTCTTGTCACTTTTCGTGGATGTCAGATAACTGGAGCGAAAACCTGGTTAACTGTCACTTTTAGAAATTTCGTGGATTATAAAACTTACCCCTGAGTTTGCATCGACTACTTTTACTTCTTTTAAAGTTTAACGTTTTATATTAATCCGCCTAGCGTTCACTCTAGTTTGCAAACTATGGTTGAACGAAGCTACTTAGTGATTGATGTCGTTACTCTTTGCGGTATGGCAGTTTTTGCTTAAAATCTTTTCTTTTTTCTATTTCTTTTGTTTGAAGGTTTGACGTTGCAAAGTGACCCTCATATCAGCTCCTCCTTCCCTGATTTGGACATGACCTCTTGCGTGGACACCGAGAGCGTCTTGGACGATGATGACGATGATGATTGCGAAAGTAGCGTCATGACGGAGGACGTCTCAACTAAAGGGACACTCGAAGTCCAAACCATTCGACGTCAACTAGAAGGACTCGAGACTATGTACTCTGAGGTATGATTTGTTTTGATAACTCTCTTTTTATTTTTTTCGCGTCAAAATTTAAGAAAATGGTGCCAAATCTTCTTCTGGCGTTTTTGAGATATATTGAGTTCATGACCGTGGAGTTCATAAAAAAATCTTAACAAACTTTCATATTTTGATTCCACTCTGAGATTCCAACACTGTAACCCAAACACTAGGGTTCATCTCTTAGCTTTGCTTATCGAAAATAGTCATGAACGATATCGTAGAACGGTTTTGCTATAGAACTGATACACATTTTAAAGGGAGGGTGAAGTAGAAAATCAAGTGATTTTTTATCGATTCTTTTACCAATTTTAAGACCAGTCTGCATAGTGAAACATTCAGGAAATACTTCCGAATGATTTTAAAATTCAAATTAAGTTCAGATTTAAAGGATAATTTTAAACAAGGACTTCCGACCAATCGCGTAACGCCCTGCCTTTATGTTAACAAAATTCTCGTGGCACGCTCCGTGTCTCGCGCCACGATTGTCACGTCGCGCGCCTAATTTTATCAAATCTCGTGATAAATTTCATTCAACGCGGAACGTGCCACGAGAATTTTGTTAACAAAATGGCAGGGCGTTACGCGATTGGTCGGCAGTCCTTATTTAAAATTATACTTAAAATCTGAACCTAATTTGAATTTTAAAATCATTCGGAAGTATTTCCTGAATGTTTCACTATGCAGGCTGGTCTTATAATTAGTAGAAGAATCGATAAAAAATCACTTGATTTTCTACTTCAGCCTCCCTTTAACCGATTATTTAAACTCGGCGAGAAAACCGATTGTTTATCCCAAAGAAACCGATATCGACCTATTTTTACCAATCATCGACCGATTAATATCGATCAACGACCGATATTTATCGATTACCACCCGATATTTATCGAATATCACCCGATATTTATCGATTACCACCCGATATTTATCGAATATTACCCGATATTTATCGAATATTATCCAATATTTATCGAATATCACCCGATATTTATCGAATATCACCCGATATTTATCGAATATCACCCGATATTTACCGTTTAGCTACCGATATTTATCGATTATAACCCGATATTTATCGAGTATCACCCTTATCAACGAATTTTTATCGATCATCAACCGATTTTAACCGATTTTTAACCAATACATTGGTTTAAGCACCATATTAGTCACCGATATCGTATCGGTTTGTGCACATCACTAGTTAAAAGCCTAACTCAAACAAGAAAGTATATTTGCCTCTGGTTATGGATGCCCTATCATAACAACGTTGTAGACTCTCTGTCAGAGAAACTGTAGGGCCTAAAACTCTCGTTATATTTTATATATCCAATCTCTTTTTATCGTTTCATTTAACGTCCGCTGGCGGGCTTCGTCGTAAAACTTATCTTTTGCCCGTTTAATCCTCTTTCCGAGGATAACCCTCTCTCTCTCTCCATTCCAACCACTCTCGTGATTCTCTCTCTTGACCCAAAACTTCATCGCCAAGCAAAATAAAACGCCTTTTACGTCGCGGACTCGCCTATAGCTTTGCCTCGCGCGCGCGTGGTGTAATGAGCCTCGAAATTGAAGTAACTCGCTTGGACCTTCAAAAGTTATTCTCTCTTTTACTCTACAGCACTCCTTTTCCAAAACATTTTCGAGAGTTTCTATTCGTGGAGGAATTAAATGAGGAAATTTCCCGTTTTCTCGATTAGTTAAAATTTACCAAGGAAATAATTTATCAAGTTTATTTACCTCTTTATTTGAAATTTTGATTAAACACGCCAGTTAAGTAAGACTTTAGTACTTACGAAGAGTCAGCAAGTCTGGGCTGTAGTTTAGTTTAAACAAATGCCGCTAGATGCTCCCATAATCGAGGGGTGGAGTTATCTGGCCTTCTAAACTTAACAAAGGCTAATTTTAGCTCCGCCCTTATAGACGAGTTCTGATTGGCTCCTGCCTTTGGCAAGGTAAAAATTATGTGCAGGAAAATATGCCAAGATGTTACGGGTACGACAGGAGCTGACATTTGCTTTATTAATAAGGAGAAATATACCGAAATCTACAAAAGTTGAGGACTATTTTCGTGCAAAATTGGTTCTTATTGGCAATTCTAGGCTGTTGTGTATTAGATCATGGAGGAAGTAGAGAAAGGAAAGTCAAAGAGGGAAGGTAACTTGAACGGCACAGTTGTTTCTGTATCTCACGCGCACCTACCTCGGCGCAAGGCGAAGGAGCCAGACGTCACGTGATCTGTTAAGAAGGAAATTCAAAATGATAAACAGGGAAAGACGGTTAGAACAGTGTGGTTGTAAACGAATTTTCTCTCTGACTTTCTTTTTCTCTGTTGCGCTGATTGTGCATGTGCAGAAATGTACCGTCTCTTGGAGCCTCCTTCTATATGTCCTTACTGATTAAACTGATTAGAGCAATTGCTACCAATGAACTCGATTCTGTTCGTCATATGAATACCTGTGGGTGTCATGTAATGAATAGTCCTAATTTATTTTCATCAAGGTCTAGCCTAGTAGATTCACATCCCACTTTTGTTTTAAAACTTTCCTCTGTTTGGTTTTTGGTGGTCTACCTGTTTTTGACACGTATACCTTTAGGAAATTCTCAACACGCGCGCCGGATTGTATTGACACTCCAGACACCAACTTCAAGCAAACTTTGAACGAAACTTTATTTAATAATGGATAAAGCCCATAATTCTCAATTTCGAAGGTTGTGTTCTTTTAGGGATTTAGGCTTAGCGAATATACGTTTTTGAAATAATTGAAAATTCTCATTTGAATATAATATGTCGATACATTATAGATTTTGTTCAATATTAAACAGTTTTAGCGTAGAAACGTATAACAGACGTAGGTCTATAGGTTTTGGCCATATACAGAAGTATATAATGCTTCTCTTCGAGAGAAGTGTATCACAAAGCGGGGTAATTGTAACATGATTCTTCCCAACATCCCTTTAAATTTATTATAGCAAGGTTACTAAACCGAATCACATACGCGATAAATAGTTCCCTCATCATTTCTCTATTAGCGCTACTTAACTATTTGCCAAGGCGCGTGCGGTTGTGGATTTTTGTCCCACGTCAAGACAATCAAGGTTTGTGGGTTGATTACTGAGGATTTAGTACCAAACAGTTATTCACCCTTGTGAACTTAGTTTGATGAGCGGGAGAACAAACAAAAAGGTGCACGAGCCTGGGAAGAATCATGTTACATAACTAAAGCATTAAGAGGATACAGAGTGTCATCCTTCTTCTATTATCCCCTTCTGTTTTGACCAGAATTTTACCTCGCGAATAATCTATATCACTGAGCGTTGCACTTTGCGCGAGTACCCGAACAGGAGAACAAACAAAAAGGTGCATGAGCCTGAGAAGAATCATGTTACACAACTAAAGTATATTATCCCCTTCTGGTATAAGTCATTTGCATCTTTAAATAGCAATTGATTAAAATCAATACGGTTATCGTATTTTTTTTTTTGTGTGTGACATGTGTCAATCGGGACAATTCTTGGTGCAGTTATGTGTCAATTCCATTTCGAAAAAAGCAAAACAAAAGGAGTAGTTTAATGAAATGAATAACGGGATTCGAAAGGGAAAATGTTATATTGACTTAAAGGCTAGAATTTAATTAAAAGTGTAATGCAATTTAGAAGGAAGAACTTTCTGTTGACTCTAAGGCAATTCCCACTACTTGGTTTTCATGGCAACGTTCCAAATTATCAGATCCCAGTTGAACTGACCATGCACGTCAATTGGTCAATGAACGAAAAATACTATCCAATATTGACCTACTTTATTGGCAACAGTGTTTCTTTCTTATGATAAGGCATAATCCTTGAAGGAAAAACAAACCAAAAAAAAAAAAATGTTCCAATATTTTGACGTCATCTATATATTTTTCTCCGTCCCTTGACGTTCCGCTTTTCTTTTTAATCAGATCTTGAAGATGTTGGGCGTTCGCTCGCAACGGCCACGTCGACGCAACATGTCAGTTTCATCGGCGGATGATTACGGCCAGAGGTCGTCGCGAGGTCAACGGGGAAATCAGGGATCCTTTTCGCCGTTGAATCTCGCCGCTGCTGCTGCTAAAGGACGTCCGCCTCGATTCAGGGACCCTCGAGGTCCCAAAGGGGGTGGAACCCCTCACCATCATCATCACGGAGATAAAAGAAGGTCCGCTACCAGCGCCGCCAACAGGGAATCCAAGTCCAAGTAAGTAAAAACATCTTTATACTCTCATAGATATAGATATAGTTATTTGACGCTGGATATATACGAAACTGTCAAGGGATAGTTCAAGTAGCTCTGAAAGAAAATTAGCCATGAAGTTAAGAGAAATGGTCTTCAACTTTGCTAAAGAAAACATGGCCCTCTTTCACAGAGTTAGTTCGGAAAGCTATACTTGCAGGGAGCCCAGCGGTCCTATAAAATCCTATATTTTTGAACCTGTCCTATATTATGCTTTAATTTAATGAAAGGTCCTATAATATCCTAAATTTAAGTTTTCGTGCAGTTTAGCATCAAATTTGTCAAAATTTAGCTCTTTTATCGAGATCAAGTAGCTCAGGATTTTTTATATATTATATTTCAATTAAGTTCATCTTTTCAAACTAAAATCCAATTTTTTATTTATTTTTTATATTTTTGAGATTTTTCTACATAGTTTATGCCAAAATAATATTATATATGAGCATTTTTATACCTATATTTTCCTATAAAAACACATTTTTTCTTCCATAAAATCCTATAATTACGGGAAAAAATCCTATTTTTCCTATCAGAAATTTAAATTTTTGGCTGGGCTATCTGTACTTGAGGAAATGATGTTTACCCGCTAGAACATATTTGTAGGTACCAATGTGTACGTTTCAAAGCTGCGGACTATGGGCAGAATTGGGGGTTCTAGAAGGTATTTTCCCGCTTGCTTACGCTTAAATGTACAGGTATGACCTCGTGGAAGCGCAAGATATGGCTGCTTATCTTAGGTCTTATATGGAACGTTTGGGCTCCTAGATATTGTATACAGTATTAATATGCATATTTAATGCATCCATATCGGCGTTTTCCATCCCTCCGAAAGGGCTCTTGACAGCCTTTGGAATATTCATTTTCCCTTTGAATTTCGTGGTGAAGTTTGATGATTTTGAACGAGCGCTTTGTAAAAATAGAATTTGAAATTAATTTTGAAGCCTTAGCTTGTGTTTAAAATCAGTGTCTGTGGATAAAGTATGTGCTTGAAAAACATTCGACGCTCTATAGGGTGTGCAATTCCCTATACTAAAATGTAGACTAGTCAATACTAGCGCCGCCTGGCTACCAGTGCTGGAAAAACAGCACTTTATGGGTATTTGCATAAGTTTATAAGATATGTTCCATAAGTAATGCTAGAGACTTACAGCTCGAGCTAGTTCGAGAACGTCAAGCAAGAATTGACTACACTCGGTTAGTTTTGCAGTCCATCTTCCTATTTAGTCTGTATTAAGCCTTTGACAGCGATTCACCAGGCGTCCCTTTTCCTCGAATCTATGACCTGCGTCACTTCATGACAAGCTCCAGTTTGTAATCAGTGACAAACTTATGGAACACATCTTATGAACTTATGTGTAAACCTATTAGTTTCGGGTTTCCCTTATCTTTTAGAAATGATAAGAGAAGAAAATTGACATCAATAGGATAATATAACAATCTATTAGGTAGGACATAGATACACTCCTTTATGTCCTAAACGGCACTCACTGGCTCCCTCTCTCTCTCTTCTTAAGCTTCTAAAAGCTTTCCTTTAGTGGAATTTCCGCTATCTTTTTTCCTGATCCGGTAACGAGGTCCGTTCGAGTTCCCTTCTCTTCTTACCATTACCAACGAATTATAAGAAAAAGATTAGAACTGCTTGATAGTTCTGGGCCCCCGCAAAAATTGGCGCAAAAAGATCTGGATTCCCGATACCAGCAGCAGAGATTGCCAATCGTAATTAGTTTCGGTGTATACGTAACCTTATTCTTTCCGCTATGGTCTATCGTTTTATTTTTGGGTTGTACAGTACAGATGTGGTTGGTTTTTCCTACGCTGTTCTTCTTCAAGATAAGATTGGTTGGTAGATAGGAAAACTTGTAGAGGCTCTTGAAAAAGCTCGCTCTGAAACTGCTAACTAGTGTTGCAGTGATTTTGTTTTCCGATATACCTATGGGTTGTGGAAAAATTACCTTTGGGGTTTTTAGAGAAATACAAATTTTAGTATATTATAGATGGAGTTTAACTGTTGTTTATTATTAAGTTATATCGTGTTTATTTTGGCTTGATTATAGTAAAAGTTCATATTTTAAAACCAAAAGTGTACTTCATTGAACCTTGCTCGTGCCGTGTAATAAGAAAAGCTCCCCCTTTACTTCTCAGAATAGTGTCGATCCCTCTGCCCATGATTACCTTCACGACTGTAGCGTAGAGAAAACGTGAATAGGCTCCCGAAGTGGCAGATGGTAGCTCTAGTACGAAGAATTAACCTTTGGATCGCCACCATAGAGTATTATTTTCTATAAACCTTTGACCTCCCCTGATTGGTTGGCTCGTGTAGGGCTTGAGAGTTGGGTCGTTTCCTTCTCATTTAATATGACTGGGAACTGTGAACAAAGGATACTTTTATTTTAATCTATGAACTTTTGTGTAAAGTAAATGGGGAGAAAAATTCCAAATCGTCCCCATTTACTTCTCAAAGTACAGATTTTGTCAATGTATTAAATTATTTCAAATTTGAAGTATCCGGCTAGAAAGTATGACAAAATCTAAAGCCTAAATGACACTTGGTACCATTTGCCATGATAATTTTGATGGGACCCTTCGCTACCATAATCCAACTGGTTATGATCAGTTGTCAACCACCGTTGTCTTCAACTTCCAGCTAAAAGATGTATTAATAGTTCAGTTTATCCGACTTTTCCCAACACTTGTGTTTTAAGAGAAGCAAGTAAATAAGGTGAAACCCATGAGATTATTTTGGTTTACAACACATGTTAGGCCTAGTTTATATGAATTTTAAAATAAACCTCCAGTTAATTTTCAACTTGAGGCTTTCCTAAAACCGCTATACAACAACAAAGCGTAAGTTAATCCGATTTTAATTTATTCACCCGCTTTCTTGGAACGTTTTCGGCTAAATAAAGGGTTGTAACAGGTCAGGGAAAATACCTGAAAGTGCAGGGACTCTAAAATGGGTGAAATGTTGTTAGGGGCAAGTCCTGGAATTTAATTGTTGTGGATAATAATTTGCTGCAGTTTACGAAAATTCCAACTTAGAACAATACAATTAACGTTTTGAAACATGTACTAGAACTGATGATTGACAAATTTGGCCTAAAAATGTCTTAGAGAGAAAGAATCTGAAAATTCTATGCCAACCCTCAAAATTGTTTTCTGTTTGCGTTGGGAGCCAAGGTTTGAATTAAAATTCGTTTTATTCTTCACTTCTGCGCTAGCTACTGCACGAAGAAAGTTAAATATGTAAATATTCTTAATAACGGAATATAATTAATTCCTAAAACTTATCCCCCCACCATCTAAATTTGGTTAGAAACTAAGAAACGTGATGCTGAAGCACGTTTCAACCAAAATTCTAATATTTTATTCTTTTAAATTTGGGAAACCAATTAAGACTAAGGTGGGAACGAAAGACTTACGGTATAAATGGAGCTTTTAGTTATTTTAAGGCAAGCAAGAAGCCTAGCCTAGTCTTATTATCAGTAAGAGAAGCTTGCTTTTCTCCCTCGGTTTTCTCATTAAAATCTGAAACTCTATATGACTTTGTCCATTAAAACTTAATATCTTTAGCGAGGTATAGATTTTGGAGTTTGAATTCCCAGTCAAAATTGAACACTTCAAAACTCTCGAGTGCAGTTAGATATTTGAGTGTATTTTCTCCTCTTGAGTCTTGACCGAAGGAAGCTTGCACGCACCAGAGGTCTTGCATTTATTATCGACCTTGCGTTTCGTTTGCATCAGATGTTTCTTTCTTGAAGTAAAATATTTCAAATCAATAGTAATAGATAAGTTACACACATGAAGGATTCATACCATTTACACCAGTCTGAGGAGTTCGGGATACCTGGGGAAGAAAAACCCGTCTACTTTTGACCTCCAGGTAGCCTGGGCTTCTGTTTTAAATGGTGTGAATCCTCCATGTTTGTGAACTATCTATATCCTTAGCAAAAGCCGACGTCTTATTGGTTAAGTTTCCGCATGAATTAATGCATATATACTCATGAATATTGAAGGGAGTAACTTTAAATCTCGCCACCAGACTCTACTTATCCAACTGCGCCTTACCAAGAAGCGATATCTAGTTTACTAGGGAGAAGGTATAAGATGACTAAGTATTCGCGCGCCATAGTCCCAGTCCCCCTTTCAAAATACAAGGGGGGACGTAAAAGGAGGCCGGGGCTATTTTGCCTTTCCTCAGTCGGAAAATATGTAATTTTCGTCATTCGCGTCGCGCTGACGTGAGTTTTCAAGAACCAATGAGATGCTGGTTGAAATGTAGAGGCGGGGAATAACTCCGGACCTACGTTTGGACTGGAGATAATGCTAGAAATGTGGCGAATTTATACCTTCTCCCTAGTAAACTAGATATCGCTTCTTGGCCTTGCCAACTGGCTTTAGGACAACATCTTACAGTGAGGTTAAGTTGCATCATGTATTACACGTATATACTCATGAATATTGAAGGGTCTAACTTTAAATGTTAAATGCCCAGATTCTAGAACAGTCTTCCAAATAACTCGTCATACATGTCTGACGTCTATACTATCTTACATTCTGATTGGAGTGTCTTGATTAAATTCATGGTTTAAGCCAAATTAAATTATGTCTATAGGGTAATTTTAAATGTTAAAATTACAGCTATCAAGTTTTGTGGCGAAGCGGACTTTCGTCTACAGAGGCTAGATATTTCCTTAAACTAATATATCTTTCAAATTGTCAGTTCATCCGCACCATATCCGTTCTCGTGACCGTATGACGCATTGAGAAGTAGCTTCCTTTAAGTCTTTGGTCCTTTTTCCTCAGTCCCCAGTGATTTTTGCATATGCAGAGTTTTATGCAAAGCCGGTTTTAAAATGAAGAAGAAAGAGATAGGAGAGCAAGGGTTAAGAATATTGGAATAGACAGCTTCGTTGGACAGCGGCGCGCTTTCCAAGATCATGGATCAAATAAACGAATTATACGGGATTGGAAAACTTAAACAGCATCGCGAGCGAGGAGAACGAAAGATCTCTAGTATATCAAGGACACTCGATTTCGAGGAACTGTTTAAAACAGGGAGAAATGAGTTGAGATGGAGTAAATGATACATTCGTTTATACGCTCTCTCTCTGTTTTTCTGGTCCTCTTGATAAATATAATGTCCCTGCCCGAATTCTCAAGACACTTCGAAAGGATTTTAAAATTCTCATGGCAACGTCTCTTATGGAAAATTAGCTTTCCCTTTCTTTGGGGGAAGTACGATACCATTGCTTGTCCACTGGATTAAAAGCAACAGCGTTTAATAGCGGATAGAATGAGGTAAGCAGGCTTACGTAAGAGCGGCATCGCCCTCTATTTCCTTCTCGACCAGTTCAATATCTATTACCTCAAAGATAGTGAACGAATAGTTCACTTTATTAGATCATAGTTGGTTTGGGTAGGAAAGTCTAAATTGGAAAATGCTTTGAAAGAAAAATTGCGTTATAGATGGCTTCTTTCTTGAAAGAGATCCACCATGGTAAAAGACCCCGTTCTTCTAAAACTTAAGCTCTCTCCTGCTAAAATTACTTTTGAAGTAAAAATCGAATTTCATAATTTAAAAAATGGAAGAAGAGAGTTAGAGAGAGGAGAAAAAGAAGAGTTTAAAGTGAAGAAGATGGAGAAATAAACCTTTTTTTCCTTTTTTTGTGAAATGGTTTGGACAAAAATGTCAAAGAACGTATTTACATAATTTATAAGTATTAAAGGGATGGTGGAATGGAACGTTTTATAATTTACACGATACTGTATCCTTTCTTCATTAATTAAAGTATGGCGTGAATGGGGTTTTTGAAATAGACCATTTCGATGTAGCTAAGAGGGAAAGACACGGAGGTAAAACTTTGCCTTCCATCTCGCTTTTTGGCGCCTGCGCTGTTGTCTTTTTGTATCATGAGAGTGCGCAGAAACGGCAATGTATCAACGCCCTTGTATGTCCCGATACTGAGGGTTGCCTACCACCTTTTTTACATCGAAAAGGTCTATAGCCACTAAAAGGGTTCACTCTAAAATATTAAGTTAACCCATTCAAGTACACAAAACAGCTTGATTGCAAATGCGAAGGTTTCAAAACCGCGCACTCTCTCTTTATCCGATAAAACTTTGAACGGGAAATATGTCAAGAACTTCCGAACATCCTTACCAAATTAAACTTTCCGAAAAGACGCTAGAACTCGATGTCATTTTGAAGGGGTTGAAAGCCCATGCAAGCCTACAAAATGCTAAAATCTTGTTAACTTATCGGTCAATTTTAAATTTTGACAGTTCGGTCTCGAAACGGCTTCAGCGACTGGAATCTCACGTTGTCACTTTGGCACGCTCCGTAGCTCATGTCTCGTCCGAAATGAGGACGCAACACGTCCTCTTCCAGGAGTTGGAGACCATTCGACGAGACGTCAACTGGACCCAAGAAGCCTTGAAACAGATGGGTCACCGACCGGGTAGCCGAGTGGGCGGAGGAGGAGCCGCTTCACGTTCTGGACGAAGGAGATCCAAAGATTGGGACGTTTTCCGAGGCGACATGCTGGAACTGATCAACCCTAGTCGAGTCAGAAAATTAACCAAGTAAGTGTACGCGCTAGTTTACGCGCCGACTCTAGTTTACCGTCACGTTTTAAGCAAATTAAGGTGTCAGAAGTTTCCTCCCGTATCTTCTTGCTGGTTTCTATTATACACGCTGTAGAAAACTCAAGCCACATGACCACTCGCATTTTCAGCTTTTACACCATTCACTAGTAGGACCGGAAATAAGCATAGGGCACTTGACAAGTTGACATTGTCCAATGAAATTTTCCAAATGACATATAATTTTTTTTAAAACTAAGAGGGTCACTGGAAATTTTGACCAATAAACTTTTCCAAAGTTTAGATGGCTTGACTATGAAGATGCGACACTTTTTTCACACTCCAAAGGACAATGTCCTATAAATTTTCCAGTCAAAGGGGGAGTCACTGGACACATGAGTTTTGAAACTGTCATCTGCTTTAGTTTTCAAATACCTTCAGGTTTCGCTAACCTTTAGTTTTTGAATACTCTTCTCTTTACAAAAATGATGAACACCACGCTGATGAACTTGACTCTTTACACTCGGTGCACCTTAACCCTTAAAAAAATTTCCCAAAATTAACAAACTGTATCTAAAAATTGGCCCAGCGGGTAACAATGATTAATTTATAATATACTATCATGTATGTTTTTTTTAATGAATTTGTGGTTAGAGAGGGTAACGCTTCAGCACATTTCTCCTTAGTGCATCATGCCTTATACTAAATTGCACCCTAAGAAAGTGTGAACTTATCTACAGAAATACGCCTTTCTCCTATAGTATTTTCCATCCTTTCCAGGCTTGGAATTCCTCAAAAGTTTCTAAAGGACCTCCAGCTGACACTAACTTTTTCCGAAATGCTCCAGATATAATTTATAATGCACGTTAACGGGCCATCCTCAAATCTATAGATGAGAGCGGAAGTAGATAAATCCATAGTTATTGTCACGTGTAATAACTCTCACCCATAGCTAGGGAGATGGCACGACATCATGGGCGCCACCATAAGCTATTGGCAGGCCTTTGTTAGTGGCTGACATTACATATCGTTACAAGTTTACGAAAATGGGAGGTAACTTTCTAAATCTTAAACACACCTGAAGTGTTTCAAGTTCAACTAAAAGTATGAAATATAGAGCAATTTTTAAAATCCAAGACAGCCATCGCGAGGTCTTCAGTGCAAAATTAATAATCTTTCCTCAGTCGGTGACGTCAGTTGTTATTCAGGCTGAGACCATACTCGTAGCTTGTAGAAGGAAAGTTTGATACTGGATTAGAATAGTTGGGGCCATCCGTAGCTGTTTAAAAATCCCAGCATACTTTTCAAGGTTGGGTATCATTGAATGCAGCCACCTGTCGGAGGAAATATTTTACTAGCTTAGCCATGTATACGTGTAAATAGTAGTTCTTGTTGCTATAACCAGGTAGGACCTAAAGCTTACCCCTTACCTTAAACCGAGGTACTAAGGGTAAATGTTACGACCATGCATGGGAAGGGCCCTCTTGTGATAGCTCTATAGAGTATGATTGCTACTCCACTATGATAATTCTCCCTGCTAGTTGCAAGGTCTTTATTTTGTCTGTTCCTTTTATATCTTCGAGTTATTGCACTTCTAGTGAAGAGCTAAAAAATATAGTCGAAAAAAGCGTTAATTGGACCACGGAGAATAGGCGTCTGATAAATTCTTCAAACTTCCCAGCGGGATTCGATGCTCTAGACTTATTTCTTGAAAAGTACTTTATATCAACCCTAGAAAGAAAATAATTTTTGAAAAGAAATATATATATACTCGAGATATACTTTTAAAGAGCAAAAAAAAGTATATAGATATCGCTGATGGGAGAAGGGATAGGCAGGATTGCTCTAGCACGATCTTTCAAAAGGGATAGTAGCATATAAATCAATTATTCAATTGCATCCCGAAGCTATGATGTCGCCTTGTTGTTCAGCTCTCTATGGAGCCTCGGGACTATTAATAGCTTGGAGGAGAGTGGTGAGACGGAGTAGTAATCTCCAGGCCTATAAAATAGCCACTGTACTGCCATCTACGGAACGGCAACGAAGTTCTCCCAGCATCCTCAGTGGCGTATTGGTAGGGTCGTACGGTACAAGAACGTCGACAATGCCCCCTGTGTCTTATAAAATAGAAGCTAATTCGTCAGAACCATAGCTTTTATATTTCCTAATGGCGCTACGCGGCAGCACTTAGCAATTGCGTACCAAGGCAGGGGCATGCGCGAGGTACTCTGGGAGACTTGCATTGCCGCACACGGCCCACCAACATTACTACTCCATCACACTCCTCTCTAACCCCGAATTAATAGAACCTAATGCTTCTATAGTCCAAGATGAATCATCAAACGTTAGTCACGAGGTACAGATCTTTTCCTAAAGCGGGTGTGACCAGGGTGGGAAATAAGGATTTTTTTAAAATCTGGACCTTAGGCCAGCTACCCCTCTGTCCTGGAATGAAAAAACTGGTCCATCACCATTGACCAGGGCACGTCCTCTGCTAAACTAAAGAAGTGAATAATTAAAATATTTGAGTTCATGTCTGGACTCTGGTGACCCTTGAATTTTCTTAGTGGCCCCGTGGACCACTGCCCCCCCCCCTCCGTTTTAATTTTTAAACTGGACCAGGCGATTTTTAAACTGGTAATTTTCCCTGTGCCATCGCCTTATTTCTCACGCTGGGTGGGACACAGTTATGATGCCATCACAAAGTCAGATTTCCTATTTTATTTACTACTTTCGAAATAGTCAAATTAATAATTTATTGCAGGCTTAATTTTAGCGTGTTTTCAAGTATTTATAACTAGGAAAATAGTGTGGTAGTGCAAAATTAAACGCTATTATCCCTTTACGCGTCGTGACACTAATGGGAGTTTAGTCGTGGAGCTCAGATTTATGAAGATTGCCTCCGATGGGGGCCCCTGAGCCTGTCATTGAAAGGTTGCCACGATATAATTTATACTCGATGCAAGGGTTAGATAATACATAATCCCTTTTTTAATGGCGCGAAGTTAAGTTCAAACGTGATTGACTGACGCTGAGGTGTCTCAGTTACGCCACAAAGGTTTATCGTATTTTTTTTTGGAAATTTTTGCGGCAGTGAAAGTCAATGCTTCGTGGTTTCAAATGCTTTTTAATTTTCACCGTTGATAAACAAGATGATGGTTAAATTTTGGTGTTATTCCGTTCAGTTTTGAATCTTATGTATTCAAGTTATTTTTGTTTTCTCGTATGTTAAAAATTGTTGTGTTCATGAGTCAAACGTTTTGCTTCAAACCGTTGTTCAAACGCTTTGCAATTTACAACGTTGATATAGAACAAGACATACGTCATTCCCTTAGATCTCGCTGTTAATCCATGCAAATTTTTTTTTGTTTTTGGATAGCTTTAGTTTTAATTTAATTTGAAGTTCTGGACAAATTTCTTTGGAAAAATCTACGACTCGCTTGATGTTTTAAGCTCCTTTTTGTCTTTATTTTTCCAAGTTACTCAACGTGTATAGTTCCATCGCGTATAAATGAAAAATTATACAATATTCCAAACGCAGACTCTATATAATCATAAGTTTAAAATATATGTTCCATAAGTATGACACTGTCTATGCTTCGTAATGCTAGAGACTTACAGCTCGAGCTAGTTCGAGGGAGAACGACGCCAGAATTTACTACACTCGGTTTTGCAGTCCATCTTCATATTTAGTCTGAACTAAGCCTTTGACAGCGTCTCACCAGGCGTCGCTTTACGAGAATCTATGACGTTTCACTTACGTCACTTCATGACAAGCTCCAGTTTGTAACCAGTGACAAACTTATGGAACATACCTTATGAAATTATGATATAATTCAAAGGAGTTAAAGAATCATGTCAATGTGTCCCTAGAAAACTTCATGAAATCTATGAAGAAAAACCTTTAGTAGCATTTGACCGACTAACGACAAAGCTATGTCGGTCAACACAAAGATAAAAGTTTGTAAATAATATATTTATTGGTGGTCCAGCGTTATATAACTCAAAAAACGTGATTCCAACCGTTGTGTAATAAATTTCTATAATGTTCGCTCCCTATGGCTCAAAAATAGTCTTTTGATTTTGATCGTGTTTGATGTCCCAGTAGGGCCTTTTCCCAACATGCTGGCCAAGAAACTTAAATTCAATTTGATCGTCACTTTAACTTGACATTTTTATTTCTCCTCCTAACTTTCTTTTATTCAATCTGGCACCAACCGACACGTTTCCCAGAATTTCAGAAAATATTTTATATTGCTTTTCTACTGGGGCCACAAACGTTTTAGCAATAACAATTTGTCAACATTGTTTTTTTTTTCGACACTTTTTTTGGCGAAATTTTCTGACGCTGGAACATGCCACTAGATTTTAGATTTTATTTTAAGTTTTAGCAGAAGGGGATAATAGAAGAAGGATGACACTCTGTATCCTCTTAATACTTCAGTCATGTAACATGATTCTTCCCAGACTCATGCACCTTTTTGTTTGCTCTCCCGCTCATCAAACTTCAGATGGGCATCGCACCGTGGGGTGAATTCTATAACTGTTTGGTTCTAAATCCTCAGAAATCAACCCACAAACCTTGATTGTTTTGACGTGGGACAAAAATCCAGAAGCGCATGCGCCTTGGCAAATAGTTAAGCGCAAATTGAGTAATAATGAGGGAATTATTTATCACGTGTGTGACTCGGTTTAGTAACCTTGCTATATCAAATGTAAAATGATGTTGGGAAGAATCATGTTACAATTAGGTACCCCCGCTTTGTGCTGGTACACTTCTCTCGAAGAGAAGTATTATATACTTCTGGTAGTATCCAGTCTTGAAATAAATAAATTGTGTGAAGTTTAGAACACGCTATGATTTCATTATTTTAATCCGTTGTTTCTTTCTTTTTCAATAATAGATTTTTTGGAGACGAACCACCGTTATTGCGACAATTCTTGAAGAAACTGGGATACGAAGTAAGATTTTTATGATGTTTTTAATATGATTTTGAAAAATTTGAATATATTACTTCACTGGGGAATTCGCGGGTTAAAGATAGAATCAAGAAGTTTATTTCTAGATATTTATAAAACTATGGATCCAATGTTTAGCATTCAAGTGAGAATGAAATGTCAGAATATTCGCTCAAAAACGCACCTAATATTTTCGAAATATAACAAAATGTCGATTACATAACTTCTCAAGGAAGCTACCGTCCTGGGCCCTCTCTTTATTTTGTACAATAATCTCCCTTACTGAGCCACCAAGGGATCTTAGACCCTTTTCAAGGAGGGTCGTAGTGTCGTCTTCTTGGTATAGAGAGCTTTCAGTTGGAGGAGGAGCTGAGTCTCGTGACATAATTTACGCTGCCATATTGTGGATTTAAAGCAGATCACCCAGTATGGCTACTAGAACAGCGATAAGACTTGGGAGGGTGTGACGTACTACTATCCCATCTAAAAGCTCTCTATAGGGTAAAGACGGAGCATTGATTGGTATGTGAATCCAAAGCCGATAGATTGGGCTTGAAAGTTATCAGTCCACCAAATTTAGTTCGTATTGTTTGAAGCCATATAAATTTATACCCGTGGACTGTCTTTTGAAAGGACCTTTTCGACGTAATAAACAGGGGTCGGCAACCCTCGGTATCAGGACATATTGATAACATTGCGCACTCTCATGATACAAAAAGGCTACAGCGCAGGCGCCAAAAAGCGAGGGCAAAGTTTTACCCCCTTCTTAGTTAGTTGCATCGAAATGGTGTATCATATCATCTTCCCTTTATATCAAAAGAAGAAATATCTCTAGAGAAACTTAAAATCATAAATTACATTCCTTTTGAATTGGAAATTTTCCCAATAACTCAAAAACTTTTACTCTCGGTTTGGTCGCTTAATGTTTCGAATACTTCAAAAGATTTTTAGCTGATATATATTTGAAACTTTTTGGTTTAAACCGTAGGATTTAATATCTCCATGTCTGTGCAGTGTATTCTGTTTTATTTTATAAAAAAAGGGGGCGCTCGTTTGAATTATTCATAAGACGTCGAATCATTCATTGTCAAAAATTTTCTTCTCTTTTCTTTTTCTTAAATTTTTGTTTTTTGAACTTTTATTTTTATCCAGAAATACGCCTCTAACTTTGAGAACGAAAAAATTGGAATAACGGAGCTTCCTTATTTGACGGAAGACAAGTTGCAGAAGATCGGAATTCCGATGGGACCTCGAGCTAGAATTCTAGAAGAAACGCAACATTCTTTTCGCCAGGATCAATATAAAATTTACATCGTCTAATAGAAACCTTTTTGTTATAACTCTTTTTTTCGCGTCAAAAATTTGGGCGCCAAATATTGGGACGTTAGCTATTTTGGCGGGCTAATTAGGCACCCTTCTGACGTCTTACCCAGGGTGGCCAAGAGTATACAATAGCCCTAAAAGTGTATTATGGGTTTGTTTGTTAAGCCTAATTTTGGCTTTTTCATCAGAAATTAGTGGTTCGAAATCGGAGACGCGTGAAAATTATATTTTAACTTCCTTTATCCTTTACCCGTGAAAATATGAACTGAACAGAATTATGCAAATAAACATAAACAGGTATTTTTTTAATAATTATGTAGATATGTAAAGTTTTCAAATAAAAATATATCTTATTTTTTAATATACTAACGTTGTTTTGATATCTGGTTTTTCTAGTTAATTTCGGGAAAAAAATAGATGAATATTAAAAATACAGTTGTACTTCATCGTGATGAACGTCTAATCGTAGTTTTGGTTTGCGACTTCAGAGGGCAGCACCTTACTGAAAGAATGGATAAAATATTGTTTTCGACAGACTTTGCTCATAGATGGCAATACCCGTACTAGAAATTAGAGATGTGATCGGTTATTTTTTTCATTTATTTATCAAAAAAACTAATATTAACAACGGAAATAACACATATTAATTACTTTTATTGTATTTATTATAATTTATTTCTATAATTTTGGTTTGAAAGACTTATTTTATATTTTTAAAATCTAGTATTTTATAGAGGGCAACCCTGTATTCGTTTGCCTTGTGTTTTTTATTGCGTCGTCTGCTAATGAAGAGTCGGCCGGATTTTTTTATCAACGAAGGTGTCTTTGTCTTTCAATGATAGGTAAAAATCGATTGAATCATGAAAAATAAGAATAAATACTCCAGAAAAACTCGCCAACAAATGTTTTAGTGAGGTAAGACATTAAGTTTTTTACGTTATTTGTATTGTTAAGTGATTTATTACTCGCAAAAGAAACGCCGGTTTTTTAAAATTTAATAAGCCTTGGCTATAAGTCTATTTCACCTTTGAATGTCAGCACGTGGGAAACTAGGCTTCCCGCTTGGAGATAACAGGGATCGCGGCTTTGTACGTACTGATGTTTGAAGGTGAAATAGTTCTCGCGCCGAGCGCGGAATGAAAGACAGGTTTAGACCAAGGGGAGGGCTTCAGTAGGGGTTAACTGGGTCTTAGGGTTAGTAGGCCAAGGTTGTTGAATGGCGTGTTATTTTTTTTTACATGGCGTTAAGCCGCTGTCTTAAAATGATATAAAAGGTAATATATTAATTGACTATTTATCATTAAAACAAAACACTTATCAATATGAGGGCATGTACCTTCTTCCATCATTAAGGAAAGTAACGGAGCTGTCAATATTTTGGAAACTTTACAAATATGTGACAAAAATACTTATTAGTACTAAGCCTAATTACTATGCAAGCTAAGGGAATGTGGTATTGAGTGTCAAATAAACCTTGAAATTCCAGGTTTAAGTTTTTCAATAAACTAAACTGGTTAGGTAGTAATTTTAATTTTTTTATAAGTTAATCAACTATTTCAAAAAACATGTCATTGATGATAAAAATAATAATAATAGCTTTCATGGCATGATTAATAAAGTAATTGAAAAAGAACCTGTTGAAGATAAAGGGAGTTTAAGGAAAAACGATTTTTATCTTCAATAATTAAACAAGAAGTACTTAAACGCATCAATGAATAACTAACTATTAGTGTCCTTAAACAATTTTATCCCTACATCTTAATCTTAACTTAGGAAATTATAAATTTTTGTAAGCTTTATCTCAAAGATGAAATTTTGAGATAAATTTTTCATGATTCATGAAATTGATAAGAGATCAATATCTCTTATTACTTGCCAATTAATATTTAGAATTTTTATCAGAAATTTCACCAAACCAAGCTGGAAAGTTCCGTTAAATTTTAATTTTCTAATGAAATGCAGGGCATTTTATAAAACCTTTAACTTCTTTACTAGTTTATAAATATGAGCATTGCAGTATCCCTTTAATTGGGTTGGTTATTGCATTAATTTATAATCGAGAAATAAATTAAAATTATTTCACAAGATCTAAATTAAACGGTGATCCGGTTAGCAGCTGCAATTAATCTCCAATCAGTATCATATCATGATGTTATAGTTTAAAAAAAATTATTTCTCATCTCATTGTTCTACGTAGTAATTTTCACCTTTCAAGGGGCGGATTTAATTAACTTAATTTTAATATTAATTTAAATTAAAGACCTCGTCATTGCCTTGATATTATTGCGAGTTAAGTAGTTGTGAAAAATAAAAAAAAAGAGAGAGAAACGATTTTTAATATGGTTAAGTAATATTATTAACCAAAAAATGTGTTTCAAGGGCGAAAGTTAAGAGTTTGTTTAATTATTTTTCAAGAAAAATTGGCCCCCATTTTTACATTAAGGTAAACCAAGGACGTCTTTGTAATAGAAATATTAGACAGGTCGATCACTATATGAATGCAGAAGTATATAAATACTTCTTTTCGATAGAAGTGTACCACAACGCGGGGTAATTGTAACATGATTTTTCCCAACATTTGGAGGAAGGTTACTAAACCGAATCACATACTCAATAAATAGTTCCCTCGTCATTACTTGCCAATGCGCGCTTGTGCATGGATTTTTGTCCCACGTCAAGACAATCAAGGTTTTTGGGCTGATTGCTGAGGATTTAGTAGTACCAAACAGTTATAGAATTCACCCTAGCACGGTGCGATGCCATCTAAACTTAGTTTGATGAGCAGGAGAGCAAACAAAAAGGGTACGCGAGACCGGGAACATGGATTAACTAACGCTAGGGATTGTTCGTTCCCCCTAAAAGATAAAGTATACATGTTCCAAACGCCCCCTAGCAGCAGCTACTATCCCTAAACAGGAAGTTATAAGAAAATTGGACCAAATGTCACGTGTCCTATGACGTCAAAAATTGAAATCCCGCCTAAAATTGGGCGCCGCCATCTTTAAAATCCGCAAAAACGATTTATTTCGCCTAGAGATGGCGCTATATCTACATCCGTTTTGGTCCAATAAATTGGGGGAATTAATAGGGGAATCAAGGCTCGAATCAAGGAATAAGTATTAAGAGGATACAGAGTGTCATCCTTCTTCTATTATACCGTTCTGGTGAAAGTAAAAGTGATTCAAAGTAGGCCGTAAGATGCGTTAGCGACCCATATATCATTAAAAACACTTTACCAACGAATAAATTAAATATTTCAAAGCTATGACGAAACGTCAAAAAGAAAAAAAAACATGGAGGAATTAACCACCTGAATTTCTCTTTTCAAAGTTCTTGTTGTTTATATTTTTTCTGCCCACGTGTTTATTCAGGTAGGGGTTTTTATTTGGTGTAGTTTATTTTTTGTTATGTCACTTAGATTCTCTCGTAAGGGACTCACAATAGAGAGTGTTTTTTTAATTGAGGTAACTAGTTTATTAGGCCTAGTTCGTGGAAATTAGTTTCGTCGAAAAAAGGAGATGATGCTGAAATATCCGGAGTGGTTATTTGTTTATAATGTGGGAGGATTAATTAATAAATTAACCCAGATTGTTAGTTTCAAATACCGGAATATATATAATTTTTTTTGTTTAAATTTTTTAATGTTTAATGGGAAAAGATGTTTCATTTTTCGTAATTGATATTTTAATGTGATTTTAATTGACACAGACAGTAGCTTGTTTTCGTAATCGCTTTCAAATTTTGACAAATTAAGGTCGCGATATTTAAATTCTTGATTGAAGATTAGGACCTAATTATAGTGGGTTCTATGAGTAATTTTGAGTTGAAATTGTTCTGTGACATTTTGCCCTATATGGGCCACTGTTTTCAAGTTATGATTATTGGTGTTTTACGGATGCCCCCTTATAATTAATAAATTAACTACGTCTTTCAGTTTCTTAAAGGCCGGATTTTCTGCTAGAGGGTTCTCCTGGTGCAGAAAATGACTCGCGACCGAGTAACAATAGAGAAGCGAGTCGTCTAAAAAATACGGTTCTCCTGGTACAGAAAATCGAGGGATAGGGGTTCTACCGGTGCAGAAAATTGAGATATGGTATAGTCACGTTAAAATTTTGGACCCCCCTTTTCGCCCCTAAACTTGGGCGCCCAATATTTCCTAAAGTACGGTTTTTCGGGACGGGTACAGAAACCCGAGCACTAAACATGCAGCAAAAGTAAACTATAGCTTTGAAGCTCAAGCAATAGCTAATTTAATAATCTTCTAAACCACAAATGCGTTTTGTTGAATACCATGGGGGTTAGTCTCGCCAATTGTTAGCCAAAGCAACACCAAACTGTCAAAGAATCAGTGGCGAAGTGTACTTTTGAGCAGAGGTATAGAATCTGAATTCAGTATAATAAACTAGTCTTTGAAAACCTTAAATGCCATTGAGTGAGGGCTATGGCTATATCACTATGTTGAGAAAAATTTTAAAAGAATTGTAGGCACATGCAACCCATAAGATAAACTTGAGGATTTTTGCCTACAGGAGTGAGAAAATTAATTCTGCACTTCATTGCAATTGTTTAAAAAAGTACATTTTAAATTAAAAAATAGAAGAAATTTTTTAATCAATCGGCTATATAGATTTGGATTCAGCGGAGTATTTTCTTTCAAAATCATATTTTTCCATCTCAGTTTTAAAATAAAGGGAAAGAGTTTTAGTAACATCCGAACTAGCACATTCGTGTAAGTAGTTTTTTTCTGAACCATCTAGCGTTAGTTGGTTTCATGAACATTCCATGGCAAAGTCTTATACGAAACAGTTTCTAATGAAACGATGGAGCACTATACTAAAATATTTCGAACCAATATCGTTAAAGCCGTACATTTGGGTAAAACTTCTAGTTTTACTGTTAAAAATCTCCCTCTCCCAGAGAGCTATATGGTTTCTAGAAACGTTTGGACATCCCAAAGAAATACTCTATTATGTGACTCTAAGGGTAAGCAAATTTTCTGGTGTCTACATATTCTTAAAACTCCCCAACCCCTGAGGGGGTTGTACTAGTAAAGGTGAAAATCATCACTATACTCCCGAGAATATAGAAAAACTATCCAACTTCTTCAAGTCACGAGGTTTCACTTCTGTTAAAAATCTACCTTCCAAATATCCAGTTCGTAGAAGTAGTAAAGTCAATGTTGTAAATTTTAAGAATATAACGGGACTTTAGAGGTTACCGCCCCCTTTTCGGAGAGTTGTTCTGCCAAGGCTACTGAGCGCGTTCGACGACAGGGAATGTCAGCCACTAACTAAAGGCCGCCGACAGGTTATGGCGGCGCTCACAGAAATACCTCTCGTAAATCCCGTATATATAACAAGGACTGCGCCAAGCTCGGGACCCATTTAGTGGTATTTCTAGAAGATTTTTGTCATTGCACTGAAAGAGCATCTCCCAAAAATTTCTGGGGTCCCCGCTACGAACAATTGTAGAAACCCATTAGCGACCGTGCCATATTACTTTAAACCCCCGCGGGCGGTACCGATACTGTTTTGACCCATTACTGTCACCCTCCTTTTTTACCTCGACAACTTTTCCCCGTATATCTTTTGTAATGAACGTATAGATTATAGGGAGCTACAGTGCGAGAGAAAAGCCATGTGACGTGACGTCATTTCTGGGGTCTTAAATTGTATTGCCAAAGCTGATGACTTCCAATATGGTTGCCAGAGCCAAGGTAAGAGATAAGAGGGTGTGACGTCACGACATTATTCCTAGTAGCACTCTACTGGCTTTCTGTTCTTAGACCTTTGGCACGGGTAAAATTTCAACTGACTTTCTTGTTCTTCGCGAAGTGGTCTCACAAAACTTAGGACTGCTGAACAGATTACTTTGAAAATGAATTCCAAAGTGTATGTATATGTTTATTGCTCGGGTTTCTGTACACGTCCCGAAGAACCGTACTTTAGGAAATATTGGGCGCCCAAGTTTAGGGGCGAAAAGGGGGGTCCAAAATTTTAACGTGACTATACCATATCTCAATTTTCTGCACCGGTAGAACCCCTATCCCTCGATTTTCTGTACCAGGAGAACCGTATTTTTTAGACGACTCGCTTCTCTATTGTTACTCGGTCGCGAGTCATTTTCTGCACCAGGAGAACCCTCTAGCAGAAAATCCGGCCTTTAATTAATTAAAATTTAAGAAGGGGTCATCCTTAAAACACACCAAGTTTCATAAATTGGAAACGGTGGCCCATAGAACATTTTCGACTCAAAATGGCTTATAGAACCCGCGGTTATTTGATGCGACCACCCATTTTGGAACAACACCCTGTATTTTATTGTCTTTAAAGGGAGGGTGAAGTGGAAATCAAATGATTTTTTTATCGATTCTTCTACTAATTTTAAGATCATTCTGCATAGTGAAACATCCAGGAAATATCTCCGAATGATTTTAAAATTGAAATTAGGTTCAGATTCCCCTCCGACCAATCGCATAACGCCCTGCCTTCCTCACAACAAAATTATCGAGACACGCTCCATGTCTGGCGCCACGATTGTCACATCGCGTGCAAATTTTATCAAATCTCGCGATAAATTTCAATCGACATTGTACGTGCCTCGATAATTTTGTTAAGAGGAAGGCAGGGCGTTACGCGATTGGTCGGAGGTACTTATTTCCAATTATCCTTAAAATCTGAACCTAATTTGAATTTTAAAATCCCTTGGAGGGATTTCCTGAATGTTTCACTATGCAGACTTGTCTTATAGTTAGAATCGATAAAAAATCACTTGATTTTCCACTTCACCCTCCCTTTAAAGGAAAGGGTAATGCTGGCATGTAGACAGTTGGCATGCGTGATTTGTTAGTGACATAGTTTAGTTCAACTATCCTATTAACCTCGAAATATACTTTCACTTTTTAAAGTACTAATAATTAACTAAAGAAAAGCCCCGCGTTGTTTTAAAATTCCATAAGCGCTGCGCATCTTCTACTTAAGAATTATCAATTACTAATAGCTAGCCCTAACAAAATAAACTCGTTAACAATACGTTATTAATCACGAAAGAGTTGAAAAACTAACTTGCTATTAAAAATGAATAACATCTTCAGAATTGAAAAAAAAAAAAAAAATAATATAAGAAACCTTTCAACGCAGGCGTTTATGGTTATTTTGAAACCCATATTTATGAACCTTTTCTAGCTAAGATAACTCGAGTTTAGTTGCAGTTACGCTATTTTAAGTTCTGATAACTTGGTGTAAAGGCGCCAGGAAGCACGCGCTGGGCTTGAATAAAAATGGTCTATACCTCAAATTCAATAAGAGTCAGGGACAATCTCGATTTATCCTATGGGATTTAACATTACATATCCGTTAGTTATGGTTGTACGTTAAGCGTAATCTCCGACTGAGATAGATTGTCTATGCGGTTAGAGTATGAATTTGGTCAAATCTCCCATGAATTTTAAACTTGAAAAATGTGAGATTTAGTGGCGCTGTACAAATGGTAACAACGTGTATAAATATATAAAACCATAAGTTTATAAGATATGTTCCATAGGTATGTCACTTCCTATACTTCGTAATGCTAGAGACTTACAGCTCGAGCTACTTCGAGAACGACAAGCGAGAATTGACTACACTTAATTTTGCAGTCCATCTTATACTTAGTCTGTACTAAGCCTTTGAAAGCGCCTCACCAGGCGTCGCTTTACGAGAATCTATAACGTTTCACCTACGTCACTGCATGACAAGCTCTCAGTAACCAGTAAAGAACTTATGGAACATATCATTTGATAAAGCTTAAAACCTGAAATTGTATCTGCCTATTCACAACTCGGGAGTATTGGGAGTCTTTGGGACACAGCAAAAGAGTTGGACTTGAAGATGGCTTCTCACTTTTACATCTACCTGGTGGAGGATTTTATTAAGTCGAAAGCTAGTTGGGGATTAAAGCAGATTGGGCGAGCGGGGGTATGACGTTGGGTACGAGGGGTTACTCCTGTACTGTTGTATCCCTACAGAGTCTGGTTTTTGACCTCCTTGTTTTCCAATGACGCGAAAAAGGGTCTATTATCGTTTGACGTTTGTTGTGACGTGTTGCTCTATAGACCATCCCTTTTATTACTTTAAGAGAAAATATCGTGCAAAGGTTGCCCTCATAGGTTATTACCCTCGCACCCAATAGCCAACGTCAGACGGAGCCCCAGTTCCCTACACAGGAACTGAGCCTAGCCGACTCGCACTGCCTCTAGCGGCGTTTCTTGGCACCAGGGTAATACCCAAGAAGGTGGATCTTCCCCGCCCCCTTAATGTTTTGCTTCTCTTTTGGAATTAATTAACGGGTCCACACTTGATGACTATTCAGTTGCATATTTTTGGGAGATTTAAATGAATTCTTTCTCTGTTAAGAATGGGAAGAAGCTTAGTGATAAATGGAATCATTATTTAAAGTAGCCTGGCGCGAGCGCGCGTTACAAAGAATAAGAAAAAAAACTATACCGCCGCAAAGTGGGAGAAAAAGGATTTTCGTCTGCATAGTTAGTACGCGGATTGGTTCGAAAGGTGAAACCTTTTAAGGGAAAAATGATGGCTAATCTTTAATCATCTCCGCGTGGAAGTATTACTAGTAAAAGCCTCTCGTTACCTTCGCCAAACGGACGCCCAAAAATCTATAACTGCCTAACTGTACCTACTTATTATTTTAAGTTAACCAAAAAAAAAAAAATTATTTTGTTAAACTCTTACATAAATATCAGAAGAAAAAGTATTATGGTTCTCAGGTTGACTGAAATAGAGAAAGTGCGTGATTCTACGTTGGTTTTTTTAGTTTAGTTTAGGAAATTTATGGTTCCTGGTTTTCTTTAGCCATTACTTTTTTCATCTTCTTTTGGACTTGGGTAAATATTAGAAGCGTGGGTCAAATATACAGTTAGTGGGAAAAATATGGTTTTTTCATTTAGGATCTTTATCGTCCCAAGGATAATAGGTTAATAGGTTTTTCGATGCCTTTGACATGCGAAGTTTATCATAGGCAACAAAATTAAAACCGCTATAATTCTGGACTAGAATTTTAGTTCTTTTTTAATCGAGAGAGCGTATTAAGTAATGAATATATCAATTGGAACCATGTTTCTATCTGCAATATTAAAGAAGGTACATGCAATTAAGTTTCGTAATGGACACTACGCGTTTGGCTACTCCGCGAAGCACTGCGAAGTACCCCTCCAATGGGAGTTCTCCCTGTGCTTCGCGGAGTAGTCTAACGCGTACAAAATTAATTTAAAACCGGTTTAATTAAGACAATTTTTTACAAGAATAAAGTGTTTAATATAGGCGACATGACTAGTTTCATCTCATTAGGGCGTTTGTGTTGGACTGCATTTAATTGGGTTATGAAGAAGATACGACGAGCAATTTTAAGTTTCTGTTATGGAGACTCTGCGTTAGGCTGCTCCTCGAAGCACTGGGGAGTACCCCTATTGGACGAATCCGTCATTTGATACTAGGTGTCCAATAATGGTACTCTCCAGTGCTTCGAGTAGTAGCCTAACGCGTAGTGCCATCCATTACGGAAACTTAATTGCTCTCGTATCTTCTTTAATATTGTAGATACAAATATGGTTCCAATTGATAACATTCACTATTTTATACCCTCTTTCGATTACCAAAAGAAATAAAATCAAGTCCGGAGTATCCCTTTAAAATTGCAAGCATTCTACAACTTCAAAAATTCAAAACTATTACTTTAACCAGTGGTTAATTGGGAACTTTGAATGATTAGGCTCGTTTGATAAACACTATTATCTTTCTTGCACCTTTTAATATAGAGTTCGTAATCATCCGCGTTATCTTTCCCTTTCCTTATCAAACTCTCTTGCATTTAAACAAACAAACAAACAAAACAAGTCAATTAAATTTTTTAAGTCAGACATAAATTATTATTTTAAAAATACCTCTTACTTTAAATATATATCGCAGAATGATGAGATTAAACATCGGGAGGTCTTTGACTTTTTAAGTTTTTAATTAAATCGGCTAGACGATACATTTACCTTTCTATCTATCCCCGCAGTTAATTAATTTCGCTCGTTAAGTTGATTAAACTCAGACGCAGGTACCCTGATAATACC